>NC_079439.1:73358160-73398160 GCF_903798145.1 Danio aesculapii
ATTTTTGTCTTTTTTATTCTTTTTTCTTTCTTTTTAATTTTTTCTTCCATTATATTTTTCTTTCTTTCATTCATTTCTTTATTTATTTAATTTTTCTTTCTTTCTTTTTGTCTTTATTTCTATCTGCCTTCTTTCTTTACTTTTCTTTCATTTGTTCTTCCTTCCTTCCTTTCTTTTTTCTTTCTTCCCTTCCTTTCTTTCTTTCTTTCTTTTTTTTCTTTCTTTCTTTGTGTCTTTATTTCTTTCTGCCTTCTTTTCTTTTCTTTCATTTGTTCTTCCTTCCTTTCTTTTTTCCTTTCCTTTCTTTTTTATTTATTTTTTCTTTACTTTTTTTTCTGTTTCTTCTGTCCATCATTCTTTCATTTATTTTTTTCTTTCTGCCTCATTTCTTTCTTTTAATTCTTTCTTCCTTTTTGTCTTTCTTTTCTTTCTTTCTGACTTATTTTTTCATTTCTTTTATCATTTATTAATTTTTTCGTTACTTTTTTTTGCTTTTTTCTTTCTTTCTGACTTTTTTCTTTTCTTTTTTTTATTTCCTAGCTTTCTTCCTGCCTTCTTTTATTCATTTTTTTCTTTATTTATTTTTTCTTTACTTTTTCTTTCTTTCTTCTTACAGTTTTAGTTAAAATACCTATTCATATCAGGATGATACTAAAACTTGTGGGCACATTTTGTGTCTCCTAGATAAACCTTTTATTTTTCAGCAATAATAACACAAATGACATCAAGTTATCTGTAAAATAATAATATTTCCATGTGTATTTTAGAGACATTTCGTCTTTAAAAGATGAACTTTTATTAATTTTTGACTGTCTTCCTCTCCTGAATCATACATTCTGCTTCATTCATTAACTTTCCTTCAGCTTATGGCCCTATCATACACCCGGCACAATTAGGTGCAAGACGTGTTTGGCGAGATTTGTTGCTATATTCAGACCAGCGCAACAGTCATTTTCATGTTTTGCTCCATGTTGTTTAAAGAGCAAATCCAATTGCGCCACTGTGTGGACTCATGGGTGTGCTGGTCTATAAGGGAGGTGTGTTAAGGCGCATTTCTGGAGTGTTGCTATTGCTAACCACTGAGCACAGAGCCGTCCCATTCTGCTTCAATTATCATCAAATAATTAAGTCTAATGTTCCTCTTTTTTGTGTGTTTATTCTATATATAAATTAAATAAACATTTGCATGAAACATCTAGATGCTCTTCTGTATTATTTAAAGTACACTGTAAAATAATTAGTTACTTAAGGCGAGTAAACCAATTGCCTTCAACACAACAAGCTGACTTTATAAATAATGTAAGTACACCCATTGTAACGTTAAGTTGACTTAAGTTTCATAATTATGCTAATTATACTCACTTTCTTAAATTAAAAGTAAACTAATCACTGTTTCCAATACACCTTTATTATATGTGTTTTCCCCCAACGTTTCTGTATCTAGCTAAATGACATCCAGTAAAATAAATCTGCTCCTCCAGACTCCAGTGTGTCTTTTAAATTCAATACAGGCTATAATTTTAGATTTTACAGGCTTAATGAAGCACCAAATATGAAATATTATGATAATTACAGTAATTTTTTGAAAACAGACGTGCTAAAATAGTCTGACAGGGTTAGTTGACTTTAAAACGTAAGTTTAATTTGCATAATTATAAAATTTAAGTCAACTTAACAGTTCCAAGTTACAATGGGTTTACTTACATTATTTATTATTTAATTGGTTTACTCACTTTAAATAACTAATCATATTTTAATGTAAGCAAAACTCTCTTAAAGTCAAAATGAAAACTAGATTATTTCGCTTACTCCACTGGCAGATTATTTAGCTTGTTTTAAGATAAAGCTCTCTTAATTTTGAGAGATTATTTCTGAAAACAAGGTATTTTTTGCTTGCCTAATAAATGCTTCTTGATTTAAGATCTTTTAGATATTTAGACTACAAACAAGACACAAACTCCAAATCAGAAAAGCATTTCAAGAGTTCCCACTTAGATATGCTTGGCGTTTAAAGCAGGTTTGGCATGCTGTCCCGGGAGAGAACCCTGAGCTCGGAGATATTTAAGCCCAGGGCTCCTGCACGGTCGATGAGCATATCAGGAGATCCGAGATCAGGTAGGTCTCGAGAGCTCCCCCTTTAGAAAAGGGAGGAAAAGGAGGAGATGGGGTGGAAGGGGGGATTCTTCCAAACGAAGATAGAGCAGTAGGAAGAAAATGATCCATTAATAGTAAACTAGGATCACTCTGATTGGATTATTACTGATTACAGATGAGCGGCCAGACGTGCTCAATCATATCACGTGCTCCTCTCCAAATTAGTTTATGAAACTTCACTTAATGCAATGCATAAACCACTCTTCAAAGCCTTCATGAAGACATTAAGAACCAAAGCAAGCCATTTTTTTAATTCTGCATAAGAAACACTGTTGGCTTCCCCCATAATAAATATTGCATAAAGCTGTTTGATCACACCAACCATCTCCAATTATATTACAAATAAAACAGCACTTACAGATATGATTTATAGCTCTTGCTTTCAGTTGTGTTTCGCAGCTAATTTTCACCTCTCGTGT
The DNA here is from genome assembly GCF_903798145.1 of Danio aesculapii. NCBI lineage: Eukaryota > Metazoa > Chordata > Actinopteri > Cypriniformes > Danionidae > Danio > Danio aesculapii. The sequence continues at coordinate 73,360,734 of NC_079439.1, forward strand.
CATCGGTCTGGATCTGTCAGATACTGCACTCGTCTGATCGTATCTTTCTAAAGACGTTTTTATAGCCGATCTGAAGTCAAGCATTTATAACCCAACAGTTTGATGAGCAAACAAACACACACATAGTTAAATGCACACACACATATAAATACACACATCGCTCACAGCGGGATTGTGTGTGTGCTCGATGTGTTAAAAACACTGACGAGCCACTAATGACAGTTCTCTGCAGGTTTGGCTTGCAGATCGTTTCCAATCCGTCATATTTTCTAATTACCGTGATCTGTCATGATATTTTTATCTCTGAGGTTTGAGCACAGATGAGGTGATGGAGGGAAATATCTCAACAACTCTCGAATGCTGATTTGTAAGGAAACTAGAGAGGTTTTGTCTGATGCTTGTGTTTACATTGAAATCTTTTGTCTTATTACGTCGCAAAATTCTGCTTTGACCCAATCTACGTTTAAAAACACGATTACTGCTGCTTGTTCAAACTACCTCTTCAAAATGAGTTGAGACAACACAATACTGATCATTTCTTTGACCAATTTTGTTAACCCATTAAGTTAACTTAAGCGTTTTGTGTTGGGTCAACATAAAGGAATTGTGTTGGTCCAACTACCTATTAAGGGGATTTGTAGTTCCCAGCATTTTTTGAGTGGGATTGAATTAAAAGACGGAAATGTCGACAATAAAGGTAATCTTAGGTGTTTAAAGTTAACAAAGACTTGTTAGAGTTTAATCTTCACTTAGTTTGAAGATTTAGAAGAGTTTCATGTAATGCAGCCCTGCTCTGGGTGCTGCAGCTTAGCAGTTGGGGTGAGTCGCAGACGATAGTAAACAGGGTTGGAGAGTCGTGGAAGAAAGTGAAGAGCAGGACGGGAGTGCCTGTGAGGAGGGGGACCGGTAAAATGAGGTGACGAATTAGATTTCAAATGTTGTTCCGGCACAAATTAAGCCCTGAGTTTACGTTAAATAAAAATACTATTGTATTTAAACTTATATTTGATAAAATTATGTTGGACATACTGAATTGCATTTAATTGTATTTATATATTTGTATGTATGTATGTATGTATGTATATATATATATATATATATATATATATATATATATATATATATATATATATTTATTTATTTATTTTTTAAGTTGGCGCTAAACAAATTTATTGTATGGAAATCCTGCCCTCAATTGAACTGAGTTCATCCAATGAGTTATTTTTTTGAGTGTACATTGTAAAGACATTATAAGACAACCCAGGCTCATTATGGATACATACTGTTGTATAAGTTTCTGGAGAGCGCCAAATACAATCGCAGGAGCTACATTTTTTTTTTTTTTGCAGTTTTTGTTTTCGTGAATCCACCAGAGGGCGCTGTGTACGCTTTTGCAGATCTCAAATTTCTCTCATGAATGCCTTTCACGCCTGCTGTTCTCATGTAAATCCACCAGAGGCCGCTGTTGATTGACTGTTTGACTGACTCACTGACCGACCCAATCTCCTCCTTCCCTATACCCAACCAATTTTATTGATTGACCCGCCCACCAACTTCCCTAAACCTAACCAACAATTTTCAAAAGCAATCCAGACAAAAGAAAAGCCCTCGTCTGATTTTTACCACATTTTAAGATTTTACCACATTCTCACCCTGTTATTTACTTCATTTTATTTTTGGATTCTGTTTTGGTCTTACCTGCTTTCTGGAACTATTCCTCACCAGACTCGAACCCCATCGTCGTGGTCAACTCCTCTCTGCGTCTCTAGTCCGCCGACGCGCATGACGAGCTAACAGGACAAACCGGTAACAGCCGGAAAGTCGTCCACATGGAGATCAGCGGTCAGCTGGTAAGTGCGAAACGGAATGGCGTCATGGTTATTTTTTTGAGAGTACATTGTAAAGACATTATAAGACAACCCAGGCTCATTATGGATACATACTGTTGTATAAGTTTCTGGAGAGCGCCAAATACAATCGCAGGAGCTACATTTTTTTTTTTTTTTGCTGTTTTTGTTTTCGAGAATCCACCAGAGGCCGCTGTGTACGCTTTTGCAGATCTCAAATTTCTCTCATGAGTGCCATTTATACCTGGGGCCGCTGTCGACTGACTGACTGACCATCCGACTGACCCGAGCAGCATAGAAATGAAGTTGATCTGAATTGTTCATTCAGCTTCAGAAAAACTACAGCTAAGAGCAAACACACAGCAAAACATCTCAACTATTAACTCAGTGCTTATCGATAAATGTGCTGTAATTTACTATAGTGTTTGTTAAAGCAGCATATGTGTGTATGTGAAGACATAATAGAGCAGTTCACACATATGACCAACACTTTCCTCTTCACACACACACACACTAGAAACATGCGGAGGCTGTGAAAAGACATTGTGTTGCAGGCGTGTGTATAAAAAGCAACACCTTGGACGGTTGTTTTTGATGGAGGAGGAATCCATCACGGCCAACACTTCTGAACAATTCATTTTACAACTGGCTTATTATACGTACATCTGCCTATTATTAAGATATTAACCGTTTATTTGCACTTTCATTTTACATCCCACGTTAACACTTTATAATAACTGGACAGAATTAATCAACACAGACTCATTCTGAAAAGGTAGTCCTATATATGTTTCTGGAGACCGCAAGTTATGTAGCCAGAGGAACGTATGGCTGCATTTCATTTTTTAAACGAATGATACGGGGCGGTATGACGCCATTCCGTTTCGCACTTACCAGCTGACCGCTTACCTCCATGTGGACGACTTTCCGGCTATTACCGGTTTGTCCTGTTAGCTCGTCATGTACGTCAGCGGACTAGAGACGCAGATAGGAGTTGACCACGACGATGGGGTTCGAGTCTGGTGAGGAATAGTTCCAGAAAGCAGGTAAGACCAAAACAGAATCCAAAAATAAAATAAAGAAGTAAATAACAGGGTGAGAATGTGGTAAAATCTTAAAATGTGGTAAAAATCAGACGAGGGCTTTTCTTTTGTCTGGATTGCTTTTGAAAATTGTTGGTTAGGTTTAGGGAAGTTATTGGGCGGGTCAATCAATAAAATTGGTTGGGTTTAGGGAAGGAGGAGATTGGGTCGGTCAGTCAGTCAGTCAACAGCGGCCTCTGATGGATTTACATGAGAACAGCAGGCGTGAAACGCACTCATGAGAGAAATCTGAGATCTGAAAAAGTGTGCACAGCGCCCTCTGGTGGATTCGCAAAAATTAAAACTGCAAAAATAAGTACCTCCTGGGTTGTATTTGGTGCTCTCCAGAAATGTATTCAGGGGTACGTTTTCAGAATGAGCCTGGGTTGTCCTATTGGCTGTCGCACAAGAAAGTCGCTCTTCATTTGCATAAAGTTCAAGGATTCTCAGCTTTATCACATCGCTCGACACACCAACCTGGTCGCCAATGGTTGCTGTCGCTTGCGTAGACGGAGGTCACTGGAAGTTGCTCACTCTCCGTTGAAATGAACGGTCGCTTGTAGTGTGAATGAGGCTTAATTGAATTTTTTTAAAGTAAACCCATTGTAACTTGGAACTGTTTAGTTGACTTAAGTTTTATAATTATGCAAATTAAACTTACTTTTTTAAAGTCAACTAACCCTGTCAGACTATTTTAGCACGTCTGTTTTCAAACAATTACTGTAATTATCACAATATTTCATATTTGGTGCTTCATTAAGTCTGTAAAATCTACAATTATAGCCTGTATTGAATTTAGACGACACACTGGAGTCTGGAGGAGCAGATTTATTTTACTGGATGTCGTTTTGCTAGATACAGACAAGTTGGGGGAAAACAAATATAATAAAGGTGTATTGGAAACAGTGATTAGTTTACATTTAATTTAAGAAAGTGAGTATAATTAGCATAATTATGAAACTTAAGTCAACTTAACGTTACAATGGGTGTACTTACATTATTTATAAAGTCAGCTTGTTGTGTTGAAGGCAATTGGTTTACTCGCCTTAAGTAACTAATTATTTTACAGTGTACTTTAAATAATACAGAAGAGCATCTAGATGTTTCATGCAAATGTTTATTTAATTTATATAGAATAAACACACAAAAAAGAGGAACATTAGACTTAATTATTTGATGATAATTGAAGCAGAATGGGACGGCTCTGTGCTCAGTGGTTAGCACTGTGGCCTCACAATAGCAACACTTCAACAATGCGCCTTAACACACCTCCCTTATAGACCAGCACACTCGTGAGTCCACAGAGTGGTGCAAATGGATTTGCTCTTTAAACAACATGGAGCAAAACATGAAAATGACTGTTGCGCTGGTCTGAAAATAGCAACAAATCTCAGCAAACACGTCTTGCACCTTATTGTGCCGGGTGTATGATGGAGCCCTAAGCTGAAGGAAAGTTAATGAATGAAGCAGAATGTATGATTCAGTGAGGAAGACAGTCAAAAATTAATAAAAGTTCATCTTTTAAAGACAAAATGTCTCTAAAATAGACGTGGAAATATTATTATTTTACAGATAACTTGATGTCATTTGTGTTATTATTATTGAAAAATAAAAGATTTATCTAGGAGACACGAAATGTGCCCACAAGTTTTAGTATCATCCTGATATGAATAGGTATTTTAACTAAAGCTGTAAGAAGAAAGAAAGAAAATAAAAGAAAGAAAGAGAGAAAGATAGAACATGGGTTACAATGGGTTTACGTGGATTATTTATGTAAAGTCAACTTGTTGCTTTTAAGGCAATTGGTTTACTCGCCTTCAGTACCTAATCACTTTTTACAGTGTACTTGCATATATATATGGTCTATATTAAGTACATACACTGCAAAAACAGTGATAATGTTAGAGTTTGTGTCTTGTTTCTAGTGCAAATGTGTAAATCAAGAAGCATTTTCTAGACCAGCAATATATATGGTCTTGTTTTTAGAAATAATCTAAATTAAGTGTGTTTTTCTTTAAAACAGGGGTGCTCAAACTTTTTCTTATGAAGTTCCAAAAACCAAACTTGATTGAGGCTAGTGGGTCGAAGGTAAATATATTCGCCATCTGTAAATTCATAATTTATTTATTAATATTTAAACATGACTAGATTAGACTTGCTTTACAATAACTAATGCAGTATTTTTTTACATTTTATAATGAACTTATTACAGTAAAAACAAGACATTTATAACAAAATCACACTAGTTTTTGCTTTGATTTGCTTGCCGATGTCTACTACATAGTCCTCTATCTTCATTAACAACATTTAATTGAAACATTTAATTTCAGTTTGCTTTTTCACGATCTCTGTGTTAAAGACATTCACCCCAACCCTCTCCATGATTCTCCTCTATGGGCGTACTCACACTATGTACAGTTGACTTGAACCGGGCCAAAGCACGCATGTCCCCCCTCCCGTGTCCCCCGACGGGCCACACTCACATTACATTCAGGCCTGGGCACGCTTACGTCATCCATGATGCTCAGTTCAGTAAGCGCTCTCGCTCAGCACAGTGGACATTTCTTTAGTTATACAGCTTTAGTGGTTTGATATGCAGTGACACAGTCAAATATTTTAGCCGAACAGATTTCTGACTTCTGACGCTCATAAACAATCATAAAGACCTCGTGCTGCAGGAATTAGGAGGTTTGCTGAAGGCACAGCTGCCGTGCAGTGAGGGGTTTGAGTCTTTAATAAGCTACGACAGTGTGTGTTCATTAAACAGTCAGAGTGATTAATAAATCCATATGAAACAATCCAGTAAAAGTCACGTCTCGTCTTCAGTTTTGGGCTCAGGCGCACTTTGCACTCACACTATAAGCCCAAGTGAACCACCCTCTTCCAACTGGGCCAGGGCCGGCCTAGTGAACTGTGCCTGAGCCCGATTCAGAGCACTCACACTTCTCAAACGATCCAGGAAATGGGCCTGGGCACAGTTCGGATAGCATAGTGTGAGTAGGCCCTCAGATGGGATGGTGGGCTAAATCAAAGGTTATAATGGGGCAACTTTGACCGCAGGCCCTACTCTGCCTTAAAACAAGCAAAATACTCAGCCAATGCAAGCAAAATATTGTAAATAATGTAATATTTCTGCTTGGTTTAAGAGAAAACTCATTTAGTTTTGGTTCATTTCTGAAAACAAGACTATATTTGTTGCTTATCTTTAAAAAAAGCTTCTTAATTTCATGTTTTTTAGATTTTAGGATTAGAAACGAGACAAAAGCTGCAGTGTAATAACGACACCTTAAAATAAAGTGTCTCCAGGATCTTTTAAGGGTTAATCTAACAGATTTGTAGGAATTATACAACTTTGGTGAGCGACTGGAACTGATGGAGACATTTAGACAGGTTCTCCCGGTGTTTTAATCTAAACAGTTCCCCTCAGAAACAAGCAAGCGCAGCGGTAACGGCGGTCGCACGTGGAGCAGGTCTGATGGTTTTCTGAAGGTGATGGATCAGATGACATGCAGCGTAACCTTTGCAAATGATCCCGGTTTTCATTAGGGCAGGTGGAAACAGTCTGAGAGACGCCGCCGCCATTTCTTCGACTCTCAGAATGATTTATATTCATCCTCCGTCGCACCAGTTATCATATAAATTCATGACGGGCTGTGATGGATGCTCCTGATGGCCGTCTGGACATCTGTCTGTGCGGCTGAAGATCTGCTGTGATGTTCCAGGAAGAAAAAAAATACATTAAATAAATAACATGGGACGGGGAATGATCATGTGACCTCAGCAAACTGCTTGTATTCATCATGCAATACTTGGCTTCAGATAATATTGCACACTGATGACCCGTTCTGGTGCCACTGACTGTGTGCTCACCTCACATACAGTACAATTTGTTTCAATATCCTCTACAGCCTTTACCAACACAGGCTCATTGTGGATATGTACCCCTGTCTACATTTCTGGAGAGCGCAAAATATGTACCCAGAGGTATGTCTGGCTGCGTTTTGTCTTATGTATGACGCCACAGACGTTCCTTTTAGCGCTACCAGCTAACTGCTTACCTCCATAAGAACGGCTTTTCTGGTGTAATCAGTTTGCGCAGTGGCTCGCCTATATTCTGATGGGTTTGTTCGCCAGGGGAAAATAAAGTTTCAACAAATGTATGATTTAATCAAGTAAACCAAACTCAAATGTTCAATCAACCAAATCAATATGTTAATAAAGGGGGAAAAACAAACAAAGCAAACAAGCTTTAACTTCAACACGTTTTTAGTTCAACTCATCATAAACCAAACAAACTTACATTTCCAGGCCCGGACACAATACCTATTAATATCCTTTACAAGACAATCAACGGGTGATACAATATAAAATAATCTCCATAAAGATGTAAACACTTAGAATATGCAAAACCAATAGTAAACAAATTTACATACAAACAAATAATAATAATAATCATAATCATAATAATATTAATAATAATAATAATAATAATAATAATATTAAAATAGGGGCAACGCAGTAGCGCAGTAGGTAGGTTGCCTCACAGCGAGAAGGTCGCTGGTTCGAGCCTCGGCTGGGTCAATTGGCATTTCTATGTGGAGTTTGCATGTTTTCCCTATGTTGACGTGGGTTTCCTACGGGTGCTTTGGTTTCCCCCACAAGTCCAAAGACATGTGGTACAGGTGAATTGGGTAAGGCTAAATTGTCCGTAGTGTATGAGTGTGAATGGATGTTTCCCAGAAATTGGTTGTAGCTGGAAGGGCATCCGCTGCGTGAAACATATGCTGGATAAGTTGGCGGTTCATTCTGCTGTGGCAACCCCAGATTAATAAAGGTACTAAGCCGAAAAGAAAATAAATGAATGAATGAATGTTAAAAATAATAATAATAATAATAATAATAATAATAATAATAATAATAATAACAATAATAATAATAATAATAATAATAATTATTATTATTATTATTATTATTATTATTATTGATAATAATAATAATAATAATAATAATAATAATAATAACATTAATAATAATAATAATAATAATAATAATAATAATAATAATAATAATAACAACAACAACAACAACAACAACAACAACATTAATAATATTATTAATAATAATAATCATAATAATATTAATAATAACAACAACAACAACAATAATATTAATAATAATTATTATTATAATAACAATAATAATAATAATAATAATAATAATAATAATAACAATAACAATAACAATAATATTATTGATAATAATAATTATTATTATTATTATAATAACAATAATAATAATAATAACAATAATAACAACAATAATAATAATAATATTATTGATAATAATAATAATAAAATAATAATAATGTCAAGACAAAAATCAACACATTAACGAATTTAGATAACTCAATCTTACAAGCTTAAAGTAGATTTTCCAATTTGTGCACACTGAAACAACCGTGTAATCAATGCACAATTCGAAATATCTCTTCTACCATGTTTTAAATTAATCTTTTAAACATATAAATTATCAAATTAGCAAATAAATAATCTATCATTAAATACAAAACATCACTCAGTTTAAAGAAGAGGAAAAACATTTGTTTACCTGATCACGGGTTGATAATACTAGGCCCAGAAAACTGCTTCAAACTAAAAAAAAGTAAAAACCCAAAACAAATAGGCAACTCGAGCGCCAAAATAAAAATAAAAATACACACCTCACTTAAATCAAACCCGAACATATGATACATTCAACACCATCATCAAATAAACAAAACCTCCGCCAAAAAAACTCCCATTCATAAATGCACTTTCAATACCGCACCTAACTCCAAGGAACACCGCCACTCCCTCAGAATAAAGAACGACCAGCATGAAAACGTACATTTTCACAGCAGCCGGGCTGGAAACAAGCAACCGCACTCTCCACAAACACACAGCAGCATGACCCGGAATCACCTGCATGCTCTGACTGCGTGACAATGAATGAGACCGAACCACCATCCAAGGCGCTCTAAATAACTTTCTATCAGTTGACAGTTGTGATCCAATCATCAATCGCCCATATATAATAACAGAAATAAAATTGTAATGACGACCGTCATAACCTGAGGACCTGAGGTGTGATGTGCTCTGATTTTCTGGTCCTGGTCAGAATCTTGGCCACAGCGTTCTGGATGAGCTGCAACTGTCTGACTGTCTTTTTAGGAAGGCCAGTGATGAGTCCATTACAGTAATCCACCCTGCTGCTGATAAAAGCATCAACAAGTTTCTCACTGGAAACAACGCATCGGCTCGTGCACCTGACCAGACTTCAGCAACTTCTGCTTTGGGACAAATTTGGCTTCCAGCTCTGCACTGATCTGGCCGTGGGCTTTAGTTTACAGTGTGTGATGGGTCTGCTTGAAGGATGGCTGAGGTCAGAAGGAGAGTCCGAAGGTCATTCCCCTGACAGCTTCGCCTTCGGGGAGTCTGAGATAATAAAATGTGCACCAGCAGCTGTCCGGGCTGTGGGTCAGCCGGATCAGGAGATCTCTCATACTGTCCTCCAGGGAGCCATTCTCCAGCTGGACTGCAGGTAAATCCTTTCAGTTCTATTATTTTTATATGTAGTGTTCTGTCATCTCCAGGCAAGGCAAGACGAGGAGAGATGAAGCTGATTTTATATTATATATTATATATATTCTTTTTATTTAACAGGATTCTTTAATTAATATCACAAGAGAAGATAAAACTGGACAATGGTTACAAACATACAGTACGGTGGCCGAGAGAGCTTAAAGGGGGGGTCCAGAGTGTATGTTTAAGGCTTTGTTGTGTTTATAAGATGCAAAGCAATGTGTGCTCATGCTTCATTAGTAGAAATTACCGTTATTTTCTCATATACCTTACTTTAATTATATACAGCTACTCAGCTAACATGAAAACGACTTCCGAGTTCCTCTGAAGACCCGCCCCCTGAAGGCTCTGATTGGTCAGCTAACATAATGTGCTGTGATTCACAGATCAGCTCCACATCACCAGAAAGCATCTCTGTTATAACATTACAGCGCCTCTGGCCACGCCCCTTTACTGTGCGTGGTGAATGCACGTAATCTGAAGGGTTTATGACATCATTAACCCGCATGTATTTTTTTGTAGTCCCTAAACTTTGTTCGCTGTAGGCTTCGCTAAGCTAACGCTGTAAAAGCCAAGGTCTCCCTTTGCATTGAACTGAGCGTCTTACATTCAGAGATGTTTATGTTCACACAGCTACATCACACATCAACTTAAGTTTAAAATATGATATCATAGTGGACCACCCCCTTTAACGTGCTTCACGATATTGGAAACATCTGTTTTGTTATTTTATTTTTCTGCAATAAATATAGCGATATGAAAACAGTTTCACATGATAGTTGACTAGCTCTATTTGACCCTTTTCTGGAGAGCCCAACAGTATTCAGGTAGAGAAACTGAATAATCACTTTTCTTACTTTGTGTCATTTTTTAGTCCAAAAATCAAAAAATATTCTTAGATTAATTAAAAAATATAGTTTTGTTATCTACTTTAGAAGAAATCTATCAAAATTAAGTAATAAATAAACTGCTTTAATACATAAATACATGCATGAAACGGTAAATAAACTGCTTGATATATAAATAAATACATACATGCATAAATTAATAAACTGCTGTAATATATAAATAAATATATGCATAAATTAATAAACTGCTTTAATATGTAAATAAATATATGCATAAATTAATAAACTGCTTTAATATATAAATAAATATATGCATAAATTAATAAACTGCTTTAATACATAAATAAATACATGCATAAATTAATAAACTGCTTTAATATATAAATAAATATATGCATAAATTAATAAACTGCTTTAATACATAAATAAATACATGCATAAATTAATAAACTGCTTTAATATATAAATAAATATATGCATAAATTAATAAACTGCTTTAATACATAAATAAATACATGCATAAATTAATAAACTGCTTTAATACATAAATAAATACATGCATAAATTAATAAACTGCTTTAATATATAAATAAATATATGCATAAATTGATAAACTGCTTTAATATATAAATAAATACATGCATGAATTAATAAACTGCTTTAATATATAAATAAATACATGCATGAATTAATAAACGGCTTTAATATATAAATAAATACATGCATAAATTAATAAACTGCTTTAATATATAAATAAATACATGCATAAATTAATAAACTGCTTTAATATATAAATAAATACATGCATAAATTAATAAACTGCTTTAATATATAAATAAATACATGCATGAATTAATAAACGGCTTTAATATATAAATAAATACATGCATAAATTAATAAACTGCTTTAATATATAAATAAATACATGCATAAAATAATAAACGGCTTTAATATATAAATAATACATGCATGAATTAATAAACGGCTTTAATACATAAATAAATACATGCATAAATTAATAAACTGCTTTAATATATAAATAAATACATGCATGAATTAATTAACTGCTTTAATATATAAATAAATACATGCATAAATTAATAAACTGCTTTAATATATAAATAAATATATGCATAAATTAATAAACTGCTTTAATATATAAATAAATACATGCATAAAATAATAAACGGCTTTAATATATAAATAAATACATGCATGAATTAATAAACGGCTTTAATACATAAATAAATACATGCATAAATTAATAAACTGCTTTAATATATAAATAAATACATGCATAAATTAATAAATGGCTTTAATATATAAATAAATACATGCATAAATTAATAAATACATGTATTAATTAACAAATAAACTGCAAAATAATAAATGCATGCATAAATTAATAAACTGCTTTAATATATGAATAAATATATGCATAAATTAATAAATAAACTGCATAAATTAATAAATACATGTATTAATTAACAAATAAACTGCAAAATAATAAATGCATGCATAAATTATTAAACTGCATTAATATGTAATGCTTTAATACACAAAAATGAAGTAAAAATTAAAAAAATTGTAATGTGTGTGTAGAGTAAATTAATGCATTGTTTTATTTATTTATGACTTTATTTGTTTGTGTATTTGTATATTTATTTGTGTATTTATTTATTTCAATTAATTTATTTATTTGTTTGTTGCATGGGAATAATATGGTTTATCTAAACTGCATTTGCTATCAGACTCTACAATGTTGAATGGGAAAAAAAATGTACAGTATTTGAGGCGCCTGTGGGACTTTGCTTGTGTGGGTTCCTGTGCTGCATGTGTTTATAATAAAGCTTGATCATTTGTGTAGTTTAAGTGCAGCTCTTTTGGAAAGCACATTTATCACAGAGACTCAGAGATAAAGTCTAATATCCACAGCAGATGCTACACGATATTTACCAGCGTTTATGGACAAACTGTCTGAGTGGAGAGTCAGTGCTGATCCTGTCTTTATATTTCAATTAAAGCAAAATTACTGCAACACGTTATCCAATTAACTCACAGTTCAGTCAATTAGTGCAAAGAAATACTCAGTTAAAAGACACACTTTGAATTTCAAATAAATGTGTGTCAGCCAATCATTAACACATTGCATAATAAAATGTTTTTGGACAATTAACTGCAGGCTGGACTTTTTTATAACAGTTCCAGTATTAGTTCTTGAAATTATTATGCTTTTATTTAGGTTTTTAATCAAGTGCTTTGTAAACTATTTATGTAAAACATTTTGTCAGGTCATTCATCCTACTCAAACAAACAGACAATGAATCAAACATCAATCAATCAATAAATCAATCAATCAAACAAACAATCAATCAACCAAACAAACAATCAGTAAAACAATCAAACAAACTAATGATCAATCAAACAAACAAACAAACAAACAAACATCAAATTCAACAATCAATTAAATTACACAATCGAACCAACAATCAATCCAATCGAACAATCAAACAACCAATCAATCAATCAAACAAACAATCAATCGAACAAACAATCAATCAATCAAACAAACAAACAAACAATCGAACAATCAATCAATAGAACAAACAATCAAACAAACAAACAATCGAACAAACAAACAAAAACCAATTAATCAAACAAACTGAACATCAAACAAACAATTAAACAAACAAACAACAATCAGTAAAACACTCAAACGATTAATCAAATAAACAATCAATCAATCGAACCATCAATTAAACAATCGAACAAACAATCAATTAAACAATCAACTCAATCGAACAAACAAACAATAAAAAACAAGCAATCAATCAAACAAACAAACTATTAAACAATCATTCATTCATTTTCTTTTAGGTTTAGTCCCTTTATTAAACTGGGGTCGCCACAATGGAATGAACCGCCAACTTATCCAGCACATGTTTTACCCAGCAGATGCCCTTCCAGCTGCAACCCATCACTGGGAAACCCATGCACACTCAACAAACAAAAAAAACAATCAAACAATCAATCAAACAAAAAAACAATCAAACAAACATACGTACAATCAATCAATCAAATCAATCAATCAATCAATCAATCAAGCAAACAATCAATCAAACATACAATCAATCAATCAAATCAATCAATCAATCAATCAATCAAGCAAACAATCAATCAAACATACAATCAATCAATCAAAACAAATCAATCAAACAATCAATTAATCTAACAAACAAACAAACAAAAAAACAATCAATCAAACAAACAAACAATCAATCAAACAATCAATAAATAAAACAATTATACAATAAATCAAACATTCAATCAAACAAACAAAAAAAACTATTTAACAATAAAACAAACAATCAATTAAACAATTATTCAATCAAGCAATCAATTAAACAAAAACATGCGTGCTTTTGTCCCTCTTTTGGTAAAATAAAGAACATTTGAATGATTCTGCAACAGTGTGTGAAAACCTGTAATATATCGGGTATATTTACCTACATTATATTCATACGTCTGTCATTCATATACATTATATTCATACGTCTCATATTTATATATGCATTATACCTGATGATCTCTCACTGCTCTTTTCACTTCTCATTTGTGAAAACTATTCATTTTTAGGCAGTTCTGCAGAAGATTCACAAACTTTAGACCTTCTAAATAAATGCTCAATATTCAGTATGGAGAATATAATAATATGCGCAGTTGCATCTGTAATAAGTGTAGTGTTATTTTCTCTTTCACCTCTCGAATGGGGTTGTAAGGTGTTAAGAAGCTAAAGACAATCATTTTACAGGTTTATCACGTTTGTGTCGAAGATGCATGAACATGTAAAGTGTCTGTCAGAGGAAATCAACACTTGTGCTGTGTTTAATTAAGGACACACAATCTCATGAATATTTATGAAATGCATCATCGATTACTGAACTCATTTAGCATGTCAACTCTACATTAAGCAGTTTTGTCCCACTATTTAAAGTAGCAGATGTTAACGATGACTCCTGATGTGCACCACACAGATTAAAGCGGTGTTTTAGCTTTATACTTTTATATTAAAGTGTATCATTTTATAGCTCTATACTCATTATTCTTCATGTTTTTACAAATGCATTTTAGAATGAAAACACTGATCGTACTGACTAGAGTTGAGTTTGGTAACAATCAACACTGCAATTTTTAAAAATGTCCATTTCCCTCTAACATTAGAGTGCGTTTTTAAACACCACTGATTGGCTGTTGTGTTCACATGCTCAACAGAAATGACTGTGATTGATTGTGAAGGTCATCAGTTCGGCACTCATTCACCACTGTTTACAGAGTGCAAACACAAATACAGAGGGACACTATAAAAAATAACAAAAAATTCAATGAAATAAAAATTCCAAATAACAATTAAATTAAGTGTAAACTAATAAAAAAAATAACAATAAAAAATAATTTTACAATATAAAATAAATTTAATTATTTTCAGTAAATTTGTAAATTTAAATTAAATTAAAATTATATAAATGTTTAACTTTTAAAACAATGTTTAACTTTTAAAATAAAATTCTAATCAAATAAAAACAAATAGTAAAAAATACAATCCAATAAAAACAATATAATAAATGAAAATAAATAAATAATACAAAAAAAACAAAATAAACAAAATTGTATTAAATTTAATTAAAATTGAAATTAAATTAAAGTTCTAATTGCAAATATATATTTAAAATAAAATTAAAAACAAATAAAAAAATCAAACAAATCCAATCCAAATAAAAGTAAAATTTTTCAAAAGGTAATAAAATAAAAAAATTATTTTAAAAAAATGTTATGCAAAAAAATAAAAACAAATAAGAAAAAACAGAAATTAAAATATAATAAACATGCAAAAGATAAAAATGTAATTAAATTGAATTTAAATAAAACTGTTTAAAAAAATTAATTAAATAAGTCTAAAAAAGTAAAAACAAATAGTAAAAATACCATATAAAATAAAAATAATAATAATAACAAAATAAAATGTCAAATTAGTTAACATCAAAATAATATATATATATATATATATATATATATACACACATACATACATACATACACACACATTAAAAACACATTAAAAAATAAATTAAAACTAAACAAAACTAGATACAATTTTAAAATAAAAAATGTAATACAATAAAAAAGTAAATACATATAAAAAATAAAAAACAATAAAAAACAAATACAATAAAAAATATATATATATACAAAATAAACAAAATGTAATTAATTAAAATGCAAAAATAATACATAAAATAAGTAAACAAATAAAAAATAAATAGTAAAAAAATACAATGCATTTAAAATAAAAAAGTAAAAACACAAAAATAATGTTATAAAATTATAATGTTTTTAATTAAAAACATAATTAAATTTAAAATAAAAAATTAAAACAAAATAAAATACAATTTAATTAAATGTGAAGTTAAAATGTAATATAAAAACTTATAAAAATATTTAATAAAAACAAAAAAAAACAAAAGATAAAACATTACAATTAAATAAAACAATAAAATTAAAATAAAATAATAAAAATAAAAACGAAATAAAAAACAAATAGTAAAAAATAAATAAATAAAATAAATAAAATAAATAAAATAAATAAAATAAATAAAATAAAAGTATTATGAATACAAATGTTTACATGCATTTAAAATGAGTAAATAATAATAATACTAACTCCAGTCCTCAACATGGCTCGGTCACACATTAATTGGTGGCTCCTTCAGTGCTCGTCCCTCTGAAGCAGAAATAACCAGAGAGCGTCTCCTCTGCGCTGTATTCCTCTGCTTGTTAGTGGTGTAAATTGTCTGGCTCGGCCTCGGGGGAGTTTTTGCAGGAAACAGGTGTTTATTTAACCCAAGTCTGCAAATTGGCTTTGAGGGGAGAAAATTTGAGCGCGCAGAAAAGAGAAACGCTGGAGAGAGCTGCAGGTAAAGAGAGGAGGAATATTTGCTTTGACAGGCGAGTCGATTAAGCAAATGTCCTTATCAAACGGGTTCCTGCGCATATGCCAGTGTTCACAGATGCGCTGGCATGAAGGCAGATTTACATCAGATTTGGCCACCATGGGTTGGAGGAGTCACCAAATGCATAATCGCCAGCTAATTATGAATATGTTAATTGCTCCAGTGTGATTGGTTGACATGTTAATGCGCTTAAGCTGTTCTGATAAATTACTGCTAATGTCTCTATTTGAGAGGCTTTGTCCATTATTTTAATTTATTATTTTAATATTAAAGAAAATAAAAAAGGTAAAAATTCTATTAAGTTAAAATAAAAGTCTAATTTAATTAATTTTTTTTTCTTTAATATTAAAAATAATGAACAAAGCCTCTTAAATTTCACTGTGGCAAGCCCTGATTAATAAAGAGACCGAGCCGAAAATAAAATAAATGAATGAATGAATGAATGAATGAAATAAAATAAGTCTTAATAAATTGTAAAAAATACAATTAAAAAATTATAATAATTTAAAAAAATTAAATATGAATATGCTAATTTCTCCAATGGGATTGGTTGACACATTAATGTGCTGGTGTGTTATGCTAATTTACTGCTGTTTCCATTTGAAAGGCTTTGTATGTTAAAGAATATTAAAGAAAATAAAAGGTCATAAATTTAATTAAAATAAAATAAAAGTCTAAATAAATAGTACAAAATATAATTTTAATAAAAAAACAATAAAAAAATAAAAATGTAATTAAATAAATTTTTGATTAAATTAAATTCAAATAAAATAAAAAATTTGTATAAAAATAAAAACAAATAAAACAATAAAAGATAAGAAGATTTAATTAAACTAAAATGAAAATGAAATAATTAAAATAAAGTCCTAACAAATAAAAATTAAATAGTAAAAATACAATAAAAAATAAAACATTAAAATAAATTAAAAGTAAAAACATAACATAAAAATAAATACAATTAAATGAAATAAAAAAAAATTTAATAAACAAATAAATCTAAAATAGTAAAAACTAAAATAAAATCTTAAAAAAAAATCTTTAAAATAAAAGTCTTAACAAACAAAAAACAAATAGCAAAAAATTCAAATAAAATAAAAATTTTTAATAAAAACTAAACAATTAAATTCAATTAAATCAAATTTAAATAATATGAAATAATTTATAAATCAAATAGTAAAGTACAATTGAAATTGAATAATAAAAGAAAAGAAAAAAAAAACACGAAAAAGAAAATAAATAATAAATTAGTAAAATTTTATTTAAATAAATCAGATTTACATCAGATTTGGCCACTATGGGTTGGAGGAGTCACCTAATGCATAATCGCCAGCTAATCATGAATATGCTAATTACTCCAGGGTGATTGGTTGACATGTTAATGCTCTGAAGCAGTTAAGCTGCGGTCACACTGGGCTATGTGTGTGCGAAATTCTGTCGTACGGCGCTGCGAAAAGGGGCGGGATTAAACAAGATGATTAGACATTAAAAAAGCGAGCGATTGCTCCATGCTTTACATTTCTGTCCAGAGAGGTCCTGTTTTGATCCTCAATTGGTCTCATGTAGTCAAGTGATGCGATTTCGCAGGTCAGACAGACACATGTGCACACACAGACACGCACACACGCACACACACATATGCACAAAGATAAACACAAATCAAACACACACATAAATCTAAACAAACACACTCGCACAAACTAATTAAACACACGTATACACACAAATCAAACACACACAGATGCATGCATGCACACACACACACAAACACACACCTGCACACACACACGTACATACACAAACAAATCAAACACACACACAAATCAAACACACACAGATGCACACAAGCATGCGCACACACACATACAAACATGAATGCACACACATACATACACACACAAAAATCTAAACACACACACACACACACACATACAAATCTAACACACACACTACTACTGACTACAACACTGGTATAAACACTGTGCAATACTGAGTGTGCTTCATGCAGGTGAGTGGGCTTCACAAACCACCTGTAGACGTTTAATAAAGGGACTTCTATTGACCTCTCAGTATTTAATGCGTCGTCATCAGGAGTGTGTGATTAAAAGACGAACATATTGTGGAGTAATGGAGTGACAGAAATAAGAGTTTTCGGTATTTCTGATTTATGTGACCCCATTAGCAGATATTTCTCCATATTAAGCATCTTTTTTCCAGCTCCGTCACGTAGGATCACGTTTCTACTCGGATTATAAGATCTGGACCCTGTTACTCCTGAAGATAAGCTGATTTGACAGTATGATCGCATGAGTTCACGCGGCACATCTGTGCTGTTTAATCAAGATTTATCAGACCAATTACACCTCAAATGCTCCAGCACTCGACAGCTGTGTGTGTGTGTGTGAGTGTGTGTGTGTGTAACCAGGTGTCAGTCAGGAGCTGAAGATCCGTGTTCAGTGTTAAATGTTCTACTTCTTCACGATTACCTGTGATGAACACAACACTAAACGCTCTTTTTAGCGTAGGAAGGTAAAGATAGGTGGCACGGTGGCTCAGTGGTTAGCACTGTGGCCTCACAGCAAGAAGATCACTGCTTCAAGTCCCGGCTGAGTCAGTTGGCGTTTCTGTGTGGAGTTTGGGGGGGCGTTGGTTCGGGTGCTTTGAAAGACCCACCCGCCACTGACAAAGTCCAGAATTTGCCCCATGCATGAGCTTATGTGTCCTGTTTTGACTGCTATGCCATCATAAATTATGTTAATAACCCATCGAAGGTTTTAACTATTGTCTATTAACTATTACTACTGACCTAATGATCACGATCACAGCATACTTCTGGATAGGCTGGAAAACTGGGCTGTCTGGCACGGTCCTCAAATGGTTCAGATCTTACCTTGAAGGGAGAGGTTACTATGTCAGTATAGGTGACCATAGGTCGAGGTGGACACCCATGACATGTGGAGTCCCACAAGGCTCGATTCTGGCACCTCTCCTGTTCAACCTTTATATGCTCTCTCTGAAATGAATAATGAGAAAGAAGCAAATCTCCTACCACAGCTATGCTGATGACACTCAGATCTACCTAGCCTTACTGCCTAATGACTACAGCCCCATTGACACCCTCTGCCAATGCATTGATGAAGTTAACAGTTGGACATGCCAAAACTTTCTTCAGTTAAACAAAGAGAAAACTAAAGTGATTGCGTTTGGGAACAGAGATGAGGTGCTCAAGGTGAATGCGTACCTTGGCTCTAAGGGTCAAACAACAAAAAATAAGGTCAAGAATCTTGGTGTGACTCTGGAGTCAGATCTGAGTTTCAATAGTCATGTCAAAGCAGTTAGTAAATCAGCATACTATCATCTCAAAAACATTGCAAGAATTAGATGCTTTGTTTCCAGTGAGGACTTAGAGAAACTTGTTCATGCTTTTATCAGCAGCAGGGTGGATTACTGTAACGGCCTCCTCATAAGCCTTTCCATAAAGACAGTCAGACAGTTACAGCTCTTCCAGAACGCTGCGGCCAGGATTCTGACCAGAAGCAGAAAATCAGAGCACATCACACCTGTCCTCAGGTCTTTACACTGGCTCCCTGTTACTTTCAGAATATATTTTAAAGCATTATTACTTGTCTATAAATCATTAATAATAATTATTAAAATCATTTTATTTAAAAAGTTCTCAACATTACACTCAAAATTTAAAAATATTGTGTTAGTATAATTGGTGTTCAACAGTGTGTGGCTTAATTGTAACACCCTTTACAACTAATCCCGCTGTGTCCTGTTTTTTGTTTTCAAAGCCCAGCTAGCAGTCACTGTGTTTTTTACATCTTTCAAAATGGTTTCATCAGCCTAGAAGACGGTGATCATAACAATATAAGACTTTACTAACATACTTTCACAGATTTTTTTTAAATAAAAAAATATTGACTTTATTAAAAATACTTTTATGCTGCAAAAATGGTTTCTTTTGTGTTTCTCATCCAAATTTCGCCGAATTTTTTCAATAATTGGCAGGAAGACGTCACCACGACACTGTGGTGAAAACCTCTGAAGCATGCCATGGTTAACCCTGAGCAAATACCTTAAAACTCCTTGATACATTTAACCCCGCGTTACTTTGTGCCCCGCGCTCCCCTGTGTAATTGGATGTCATTCCCTCGCTGTAAACGGTAGTGCTCCCGGGTTTTTTTTTTTCTGCAACCTCGCTGCGCGCGCATCCTGAATGTTTACAACCCGGTAATTCGCCTATAAATTGCCTATGCTCAGATGCAGATTTACCTTTATAATGTGCGGGTCAAAAAGCTGCTCAAGTCGCGGCTTCTTCACGATTACTGCTTATCCTGGCTATCAGAAGTCTCCTCTCACTGCAGCTATCTTCACCGCGTTCACCTGAGCTGATGTAGTTTGCCGTACCTCCGCGGCTGCGCGCTTCACGGTTCATTCCCAAAACATGTCAGCGTCAACGGGGTCACAGATGACAACAGCCAATCACATTACTTTCCCAGTGTTACGAAAACGCGATTGGCTATCATCCGCTTGAGGATATTTGCATGGCGGCATCTAACTGGCTGACACCTTTTTCATGATTTAAAGTTTACTCAAAGTTCATGTGAATCACTGACGTTGACATAAGTAAAATAACATTTAAAGTCATTTCAATAATCTGATGTCAGGTTTATTTAGTAGACCTGGATTCATGAGTAAGGCTGCCATGTAGATCAGGTCAAACCACTTGAACTGCGCAGCTCGACCATAGATATATGCAATACACTAGATATCGCATACAGACCCTGAGCATGCGTCAACACCGCCGCCATATTTGTGTCAGGACAAATGTCATTCAACAGCGCTAGTCAAGGCTAAAGCCAACGTGAAGATCCTGGACTTTTGCTTTGCGATCGGGTGTAGTAACGAGCAAACTAAGAAAACAAAGCACAAAGGCAGAACATATCATAGGTAAGATCTCATTTTTTATAATTTGTATGTTATGAACTTTTGTGCTAAACCAGTAACGTTATCGGTGATAATACAATCACTTACTGCACTGACCATAAGGCAAAGTAGCACCAACATGCACTAAATACTAGACTTATGCTAGTTTTGCTGAATAAAATCAGCAAACAATGTTATGAAAAATGACAAGACCCTGCAGTGCCAGAAACTTGTATTATTGCCGGCTAAGTGAAGTAGCGTCTAGTTTTTAAATAACTTATAATGGTGCCTGATAACATAACACTGGCTGCGCCTTAATGTGCATACAGTCCACCTGAAATTGTTGAATATTACAAATGTTATATACCTATGGTGGCCGAGAGAGCTTAACGTGCTACAATTTAAGTAAGAACTTACAAAAACACCAGCAAATAAAGAAAGATCTTCATCAGTTTGACAGCACACGTGTTGCAAATTGGTCACAACACAAACAAGTGAAGAAACGTGCTGCAAATCGGTTAAAACACTTGCAAATATCCACGTAACACGACGGATATGTTTCTAGGGGACCCAAAAACATGACAGACCCTGCTGAGATATGGATGCGTTATGTCGTGTAATCAAGATATTAATATAAACGGAAAAACAACTCGCCTTTCAAAGACCACCAATCACTTCACTGAGCAACAGTCACGGCGTGATAACTAGTGATGAGACGAGGCTTCGAAGCATGTATCAAATCTCGCAGTGAAGCAGTGTACGGGAGCTTGATTCGCTTTGCCATCATCACGTGATCAGTGACGTCCGAAGCTTCATTTTCGCCGATACCCACGTGACTGCTTCGAATTTTGATTCAAAGGTTTAAACACCCCCATGGGTTAGTAAAGTGTATAGCGAGATTACATGCATTTCTACTGTTTCAAAGCACTGCAGCGGTCCCACACACCAGTAATTAAACTAAAATACAACAGTAATTTATAGTAAAGAGGTTTTGAACCATACTAAAGTGTATTTTTTTACAGCTATCTTTAAAGAAAACCACTGCATATCGTGGTATAGTAGTTAACAGGGACCAGCTGGAGAATGCAGCCCGAAAGCCTTACTCACATAGCCTTTTCCTTAGAGCATTCGCCTCCCATGCAGGAATCGCTGGTTCGATCCCTGCTTGGAACAACTGGGTGGGTGAAGGACTAGTTGGAATATGATGAATGTAAATACTTTTGAATGCCTTGAATTTTACTACAGTCATCAGTTGTGTAATGTAATATACCTTATGTGTAAAAGACTACAGTAATTGAGTAAATTGTTTATATTACTGATGTTGTATTACTACATGAATGAGTTGGTCAGTTGTGAATATTTGATATTATTGCAACACAGTGCTTTCCCACACTCTAACCAGAAGAGGTCCTCAGCGAGCTCTGATTTAGAAAGCTTAGAGTAACGAACCTTTTTCCAATACAATTGAGTCGAGCGCTTCTGGTTCAGAAAGCTTCATTTCAACATCACTAATAAGAACACATCCATATCTTAGCAGGGTCCGTCTTGGTTTTGGGACCCCTTGAAACATTTCCGTTGTGTTACGTGGACATCTGCATGTGTTGTGACCGATTTGCAGCGCGTTTCTTTAGTTGTTTGTGTTGTAAGATCTTGCAACACGTGTGCTGTCAAATTGATGAAGATCGTCTCTTTATTTGCTGGTGTTTTTTGTAATTGCATGTGTTTTCTTAAATTGCAGAGCGTTAAGCTCTCTCGGCCACCGTATATACTAGGGGTGTCACTAGACTCCATTTACTGGGGAACGTGCCCCAGTAAAAATCACCAGTGCCCCAGTAAATGCTTTGAGAAACGATTTACTTTATTTGCAAGTTTATTTATTAAGAGTGGTAATCCCAAATTAAAGATGTTATTGTCTATGTGCAACCGGACCAACGCTGGTGAAAGCAATGTAGTTTAATCAGAAAGTAAACTGAGCATGTGCGCAGAAAAAACCATACCTGCGCGCCTCCAGCTTGGTTTATACTCGACGCATCCGCTAGATTGCTTGAGTGTGCACTGTGAATGTAACGTCATCGGGGTGTTTGCGGAGGTTTGCTTTGGGTGCACGTGACATGATTTCGGCTGGCGGAGCGCATGATTTTATTTTGAGACTCGAGCGAACAGTTCACGTGGCACCGCGTTTGATTTGAGTTGGATATGAATCACTTTGAAGAGATTTTGTCTGAAACAGAACGACTGTACAGACATCTGTGATCATAGAGATAACCGGATGATCAATAATTCTTGGCTAGAAACGGCAACAGCCGTGGGAAAAGAGGAAAGATTTTGTTAAAAAGTTTGGAAAAACCTGAAGGATGAGTTTGTTAAAGCCAAAAGAGGCCATGGCAAAAGTGTAGACCCGGATAAACAATTACTGAATATGTTTATCCACCAATCATAGGTCTTACACTGATGTATATTTTACACTTTAGAATTTAAAACAATTTAATAGTTACTATAATGAAGGAACAGATTATTTCTTTGATAACTGGAAGGGAATGTTTGAACATATCAGTTTACAATATACTGATGCCCTGTTTCTCTAGGCTTTATTGGTGATGATGGTCAGGAATGTTGGATCATTATTGCCTTTTAGCCAGACAGTAATGTGTGAATAGTGGAGCGGGCTAAATCTAAAAAGAAAAACATCTGTATTTTTTATTAAGTGTACTTTTTGTTTGCTTTTATTATTGGCATAATAAAAAATATATATTTGTAGAGCAACCCATGTTCTGCTGTCAATAATATTTTAATAAACTTTAATAGGTGAAACTGTCCGAGATATGAACAAAAGCGAGTGATGCATCAACGTTTGATTTAAAAAAAATCTTGAATAATTATAAAAATCATTCTAATCATTACAATAATTTATAAAAACAAAAAAACCTAATTAGTTAAAACATATTGAAAGTTATTAATGATATGCCGGAAACTTATATCCGTCTGACTTCACGGTCAGTTTCTTTTGATCGGCCCCTGTCATTTTAAAGAATATCACAACGGCGAATGTGGCAGGTATAAAAGCCTCGTCCAATTCATGAGGTGCACCCGCAGTCAACGGAGGAGCGCGATGCGACACCAGGCGAAAGTATAAATCCAGCTTCACGCACCGCTCCTGCTTCACGCTGAAGCGCTGCTCAGCTCCTGGTGTCCCGGTTGTAAACATGCAGAAAAAGAAAAAGTAGCTGCGCCGCTTACGGGCTGCTCATGCGTTGTGAAACTGGCATGCATATATATATACATAGTTGAAGTCAGAATTATTAGCCCCCTTTTTATTTTTTCCCCAATTTCTCTTTTACTAGATAATTTTCAAGACACTTCTATGCAGCTTAAAGTGGCGTTTAAAGGCTTAACTAGGTTAATTAGGTTAACTAGGCAGGTTAGGGTAATTAGGCAAGTTATTGTATAACGATGGTTTGTTTTGACTATCGAAAAAATATAGCTTAAACAGGCTAATAATATTGACCTTAAAATGGTTTTAAAAAAATTAAAAGCTGCTTTTATTCTAGCTGAAATAAAACAAATAAAACTTTCTCCAGAAGAACAAATATTAGAGGAAATACTGTGAAAATTTCCTGAATCTGTTTAACATAATTTGGGAAATGAAATCATCATCGCCGAAATCATGTCACGTGCACCCAAAGCAAACCTCCGCAAACACCACGATGACGTTACATTCACTGTGCACACTCAAGCAAACTAGCGGATGCGTCGAGTATAAACCAAGCTCGAGGCGCGCAGGTATGGTTTTTTCTGCGCACATGCTCAGTTTGCTTTCTGATTAAACTACATTGCTTTCACCAGCGTTGGTCCGGTTGCACATAGACAATAACGTCTTTATTCTGGGATTACCACTCTTAATAAATAAACTTGCATATAAAGTAAATCGTTTCTCAAAGCATTTACTGGGGCACTGGTGATTTTTACTGGGGCACGTGCCTCAGTAAATGGAGTCTAGTGACACTCCTGATATATACGGTGGCCGAGAGAGCTTAGCGTGCTGCAATTTAAGAAAACGCATGCAATTACTAAAAACACCAGCCAATAAAAACACAGGAGGACGAATCATTTTGACTTCAGCTGTAACTGTAAAACTCTGGATCATGTCTTTTTGGTCATTTTGACTTCAACTGTGTGTATTTTTGATTGTTTAAATCTTGTTGTTGACGCATGTGAAATACTTTTACTGTATAAAAAACTGTACATGCTGGTTCTTGTTAATAAAGCATTTAAAACTAATAAAATCCAATAAAACATCTGCAGGATCGTCCACGTTTAGTTTTTTCCAACCTAATGAAGTGCCGGCATGAGTGCAATTCAGCTGGAGTTTAACTGCGCTGGACTTATTAAAAATGTATCCTGCGCCAGAAAGATTGAGCTCTCAATATGAGAGGCATTTTGCACTTCCAGTGTTCTGGTTTCCATCTTCAGTCGCAGATTGCTATTTACCGCGAGAGGATTACAGCGATTACACTTCAGATCCAGACTGCAATTTCCTTTTAAATAACCTGTGTTAAAATATAGATAGCTCTCGTTCAGCCAAGCGTACTGTGACGCTCTTACATCACAGACCACATCGAAAAATACCAGAGTACACTTCAGGATTTTCTATAGGATACACTAAGAATGGCTTTTGCTGCATGTTCAAACTACTTATTTAAAATGAGTTGAAACAGAGATGAGTTTTTGGTGGACAACTTCAGTTTATAAAAAAAAATTCAATTTATTTAATCCATTTGTGTTGGGACAACGTGATGGAATTGTGTGGAAGCCAGCATTTTTTACAGTGTACTGTGGCATGCTGTGAGTGTAAAAGCTGTAATATACAGTAGTAAAAACTGGCCTCCGCAGTCACCAGATCTCAATCCAATAGAGTACCTTTGGGATGTGGTGGAACGGGAGATTCACATCATGGATGTGCAGCCGAAAATATCCAGTGAGCGGCAGTTCTGTGGGCGCAAATGCCTTGTTGATGTCAGAGGTCAGAGGAGAATGGCCAGACTGGTTCCAGCTGATAGAAAGGCAACAGTAACTCAAATAAGCAGTCGTTACAACCGAGGTCTGCAGAAGAGCATCTCTGAACACACAACACGTCCAACCTTGAGGCGGATGGGCTACAGCAGCAGAAGACCACACCGGGTGCCGCTCCTGTCAGCTAAGAACAGGAAACTGAGGCGACAATTCACACAGGCTCACCAAAACTGGACAATAGAAGATTGGAGAAACGTTGCCTGGTCTGATGAGTCTCCATTTCTGCTGACACATTCGGATGCTCGGCTCAGAATTTGGCATCAACAACATGAAAGCATGGATCCATCCTGCCTTGTATCAGCGGTTCAGGCTGGTGGTGGTGGTGTAATGGTGTGGGGGAGATTTTCTTGGCACACTTTGGGTTCATTAGTACCAATTGAGCATGGTGTCAACGCCACAGCCTACCTGAGTATTGTTGCTGACCATGTCCATCCCTTTATGATCACAGTATCTCCATCTTCTGATGACTGTTATTTACTTGTTTATTTTGTTTTTATTGTAGCTGCCTTCTGGAACCGTTCTTCGCCAGACTCGAATCCCATCATCGCAGTCAACTCCGCTCTGCTTCTCAAGTCCACCGATGTATGCGGTGAGCCACTGGGACAATTGGAAACAGCAGAAAAGTCATCAACACTGAGGTAAGCAGTCAGCTGGTAATCGCAAAACGAAACAGAAGCCATCTGCGGCGCCATACCGCCTTGTAGCAATCGCTTTAAAGACGAAATACAGCCATGGCTACATAATTTATGCTGTCCAGAAATGTATACGAGGGTACGTTTTCACTATGAGCCTGTGTAAGTTTATTAAAAGTTAGTAAGGTAGTCAATTTGGGTAGCATTAGGGATGCAGAATAAGATCATACTTTAAAACTGCTAATGAACAGTTAATATCTTAATAACAGCCAGTATTTAATAGCATGAATTGTGACCTAAACTAGAGTGTTACAGAATAATGTTACCTGCATTTTTCTTTTGTGTTTTATCACTGTAATGCTCCTCCATCTAAAGCACAGAGACATCTAGTACAGCCTATCAATTATTTCCTTTCAGCATTATCCCCCATCCGAATCTGAAGAGCTTCTGAATACAGTAAATCTACACATCGTGACATTTCTGTCAGGAGTTCAGCTCTTTGTGTCAACAGTGGAGTGGTGTCGGGGAAGCGTACAGTAAAAGAGTCTCTTTGAGGGAATCGTGAGCGTCTGACAGCCTGAAACGCAGACAGAGGGAAGCTTTTAACCGTGTCAGTGTGACGATCTGCAGATTCACACAGCATATGTCTGAGTCACGGCGCTGAAAATAACACTTTCTGTGTGTTTGTGGGCGGATGAAGCTAGTACGGGTTTAGTGGTGCTGGTTCAGTTCCAGTGTTGAACGAGACACTTAAAATCAGCATGAAATTGAAGTTAAGAATGTCTTTTCTTTCCCACACCGCGACCTGCATCCACTTGAATGTACAATCCTGAAATGAGAAAAGAAATCTATATAGGGGTTCATGATTTAATCCTTTTGGAAGCGGTAAGATCCTTGGCACTGCTAACAAAAATGAGGAAGACACATGCCCTGAAAGCCCTGTTCTAAAGGACTGATAGCTCCACCCTAAAGGAATTATAACCCCACCCTAAAGGAATTATAGCCCCACCCTAAAAATCTAATAGCCTCACCCAAAATTTTTGATAGCCCCACCATAAAAGACTAATAGCCCTGCCCTAAAGGACTGATAGCCCCACTATCTGATAGCCCCACCCTAAAATAATAATTGTACCCCGCTAAATGACTTAAAAAGTCCCACCCTAAAAGACTAATAACCCCACCCTGATGAATTGATAGCCCTACCCTAAATGGCTGATAGCCATATTGTAATTGACCAATAGCCCCACCCTAAAAAGACTAATAGCCCCACTCTAAAATACTGATAGCCCCTCCCCCAAATGACTGATAGCCCTACTCTTATTGACCGATAGACCCACCCTAAAAGACTAATAACCCAGCCCTAAATTACTGATAGCCCCACCCTAAACGAATGATAGCCAGCTCTGATTGATCGATGGCTCCAACCGAATGGGACCCTAAATGAATGATAGCCTGGCTCTAGTTGATCAATGACCCCAATCGATAACGCCCAAATTTTTGATAGCCTCACCTTAAGACTAATAGCCCCGCCCTAAAGTACTGATAGCCCCACCCTAAATGACTGAAAGTCCACCCCTAAAAGACTAATAGCCTCACCCTAAAGAACTTATAGCCCCACCCTAAACTACTCTAATTGACCGATAGCCCCACCCTAAAAGACTAAAAGTCCCACCTTAAATTACTGATAGCCCCATCCTAAATAAATAATAACATAGCTCTAATTGATCAATAGCCCTATCCTAAATGACTAATAATCACACCCTGAAGAAATGATGGCCCCGCCCTAAATGACTGATAGCTCCACCCAAAAGGAATTATAGCCTCACCCTAAACGACTAATAGCCCCACCCTAAATTTCTGATATCCCCACTTTAAAAGACCAATAGCTCCGCCCTAAATGACTGAAAGTCCCGCCCTAAAAGACTAATAGCCCCACCCTAAGGACTGATAGCCCCACCCAAAATGACTAATAGCCATCCCTAAAGGACTAATAGCCCCACCCTAAAAGAATAATTGTCCTTCCCTAAATGATTGAAAGCCTCGCCCTAAAAGACTAATAACCCCTCCCTAAAGAATTGATATCCCCACCCTAAACTACTCTAATTGACCGATAGCCCCACCTTAATGACTTATAGCCCTACTCTAACTGACCGAGAGCCCCGGCCTAAATTACTGATAGGCCCGCCCTAAATTAATGTTAGCCTCACTATAAATGACTAATAGCCCCACCCTAAATTTCTGATAGCCCCACTATAAAAGACTAATAGCTCCGCCCTAAATGACTGAAAGTCCCGCCCTAAAAGACTAATAACCCCTCCTTAAAGAATTGATATCCCCACCCTAAACTACTCTAATTGACCGAGAGCCCCGCCATAAATTACTGATAGGCCCAACATAAATTAATGTTAGCCTCACCCAAATGAGGGAATAACACTTAATCACAGTTGTTATAAGCATGTACAAAATCTTATTCACGTTTATATGTCATGTCATGATACGCTACTGTTTTTTGTGGTTTTGACAGAAATGTAGGCTGAGGCACATGCGTATTTCCAATGAGTCTGTGTTGGAACAAACAGGACGGGGACAATGGGAGTCACTCATTTAAAAAAACAGCAGAAGAAATGTCTGTGTTAATCATTCGTCAAACCTTTCTTATGCAAATGAACCTGAACGCTGCAATTTACCTAAGAATGCTTGTTGGACTGATTTGCACAGAAATCCTGCTTGTGTTTCCTGATTGAGGCTCATTAGCAGAATAAATGTTGAATGTAAGCAAGAATACACTACATAGCATTATATGAGCTCTGGATGTCAGATCGCACATGTTGAGTGTGTGGTTTGCAATGCAGTGCGATATTAATAAATTACATGTATTTACTATATGGTTAGAGCTAGAATAAGGTAATGTTTGGGGTTAGTTACTGTTTTGGGGTTAGTTACTGTAATAAATTACTGTTAGACCCACCCTAAAATACTGATAGCTCCGCCCTTAAATTACTGATAAATGAACGATAGCCCCACCCTAAAAAAGCCATGCCCTAAATGATTGACAGTCCCACCCTAAATGGCTGGTAGCCCTGCCCTAAATGAAAGAAAGCCCACCCTAAATGAACGGAAGCCCTGTCCCTGAAGACTTATAGCCTCGCCCTAAAAGAGCCACGCTCTAAATTGTTGATAATCCCACTGTAATGGCTGATAGCCCCATCCTAAATGAATGATAGCCCTGTCCCTAAAGACTGATAGCCTCGCCTTAAAAGAGCCATGCCCTAAATTACTGATAGCCCCGCCCTAAATGGCTGATAGCCCCACCCTAAATGAACGATAGCCCTGTGCCCAAAGACTGATAGCCCCGCCCTAAAGAGCCCCGCCCTAAATGATTGATAGTCCCAGCCTAAATGGCTAATGGCCCGCCCTAAATGATTAATAGTCCCACCCTAAATTACTGATAGCTCCGCCCTAAATGGCTGACAGTCCTGCCCTAAAAGAGCCATGCCCTAAATGGCTGATGGCCTTACCCTAAATTAATGATATCCTCACAAATGAATGATAGCCCCGCCCAAAAAGAGCCACGTACTAAATGATTTGTTAGTCTCACCCTATATAGCTGAAAGCCCACCCTAAATGAATGATATCCCCACAAATGAATGATAGCCTCGCCCTTAAAAAGCCACGCCCTAAATGATTGATAGTCCCGCTCTAAAGGAATGATGCCCTAAATGAATGATATCCCCACAAATTAATGATACCCCCACCCTAAAAGAGCCACATCCTAAAGGATTAGGAGTCCCGCCCTAAATGCCTCATAGCCCCGCCCTAAATGAATGATAACCCCACCCTAAATGAACAATAGCCCAGTTCCTAAAGACTAATAGCCCTGCCCTAAAATAACCACGCACTAAATGATTGATAGTCCCACCCTAAATGGCTAATAGCCCCGCCCTAAATTAATGATAGCCCCACCCTAAATGAACAATAGCTCTGTGCCTAAAGATTGATAGCCCTGCCCTAAAGAGCCATACCCTAATTATTGATAGTCCCACACTAAGTGGCTAATAACCCCGCCCTAAATGAATTATAGCCCCACCCTAAATGAACAATAGCCCCGCCCTAAATGAATGATAGCCCCACCCTAAATGAACAATAGCTCTGTGCCTAAAGACTGATAGCCCTGCCCTAAAGAGCCATGCCCTAATTGTTGATAGTCCCGCCCTAAATGGCTAATAGCCCCGCCCTAAGTGAATGATAGCCCCACCCTAAATGAACAAAAGCCCTGTGCCCAAAGACTGATAGCCCTGCCCTAAAGAGCCACGCCCTAAATTATTGATAGTCCCGCCTTAAATGACTGACAGCCCCACCCTAAATTAACTATAGCCCTCTCCCTAAAGGAATGATAGCCCCACCCTAATGAAATGATAGCCCTGTCCCAAAGGACTGATAGCCGCGCCCTAAAACGCCACACCCTAAATGATTGATAGTCCTGTCCTAAATGATAAATAATCCTGCCCTAAATGATTAATAGCCATGTCTCTAAAAACCGAAAGCCCCACTCTAAAAAACACGGTCCTACCCTAAATGACTGATAGCTCCACCCTAAATGGCTGATAGCCCCACCTTAAAAGAGCCAAGCCCTAAATTGCTGATAGCCCCACCCTAAATGAATGAATGATTTAGGGCGGGGCTATCATTCATTTGTGGCCATATCATTCATTTAGGGCGGGACTATCAATTATTTATGGAGTGTTTTTTAAGATGGGGCATTCTAAAGGAATGATAGCCCCACCCTAAAAGACTAACAGCCCCGCCCTTTACATTTACATATATTAGCTACATGTAATTATGCAAAACATACAGTATCCATCATTTTTAATGGTAAATCTCTGGTAACTGCAGCTGCCATTTTTCTTAATCGTAAATTTATCGAGTTTCGTAGTTTTTTTCGACACTGAGTGATCAGAAATATTTCAAAGCAATGGCTCAGTTCTTAAAAAACAATAAATGTTAACAGTTATCATCGCTGACCGATCCAGAACTCCAGTAACATAAATATCATGGCGTTCGGATGCAGTAAAATCGATCATTATGACCCCTCAACAAATACCATTACCCGACTCGTCAATCACTACAGTAAAAGCATCTGCGCTGTAGCTGAAACACCCTGATCTGCAGGTCAAATGAAGCTCCGGCAGGATTTTATACGCAGTGATTGCTTGGATCATTCCTGCTGGATTACAGAAGTCATCCATCAGTACAGTAAAGCTGTCGGCGAGCAGACATCAATCCAGACGTCATCAGCCGTAGAGTCACAGTTCTGGAGTCATCCAAAGCGTTCCCGCCGCTGACACTCAACCGCTGTCAGTGATTTATTGTGCTTTCAGGAATCTGATTCCCATAAACCTGCATGTGCTCCACAGCTGATGGGTTTATTCTCGAGGCTCTGAGTGAAACGTCTCAAAAACAAACAAAGAGAAATCTGTTTCCAACCACTCAAGCTGGAAGAATTTAGTAACTTAATTTAAAAGTCAATGTAAACAGAAACACTTTATTTTAATGTGTCCTTGTTCACTGCAACAACACAAACATGCTTTCCTTTCTCTTAGTTTTCTAAGTTCTTCAATCAACAAGCATTTTTAGACAAGTTAAAATGTTGTACTGGGGTTTTACTTCAAATACCGCAGTAAAACCATGGTTAATTTCATAGTTACTAGGGTTTTACTTCAAATACCACAGTGAAACCATGGTTAATTTCATAGTTACTAGGGTTTTA
The DNA here is from genome assembly GCF_903798145.1 of Danio aesculapii. Classification (NCBI taxonomy): domain Eukaryota; kingdom Metazoa; phylum Chordata; class Actinopteri; order Cypriniformes; family Danionidae; genus Danio; species Danio aesculapii. Next base: position 73,393,537 of record NC_079439.1, read on the forward strand.
CTTCAAATACTGCAGTAAAACCATGGTTAATTTCATAGTTACTAGGGTTTTACCTCAAATACTGCAGTAAAACCATGGTTAATTTCATAGTTACTAGGGTTTTACTTCAAATACCACAGTGAAACCATGGTTAATTTCATAGTTACTAGGGTTTTACTTCAAATACTGCAGTAAAACCATGGTTAATTTCATAGTTACTAGGGTTTTACCTCAAATACTGCAGTAAAACCATGGTTAATTTCATAGTTACTAGGGTTTTACTTCAAATACCGCAGTAAAACCATGGTTAATTTCATAGTTACTAGGGTTTTACTTCAAATACTGCAGTGAAACCATGGTTAATTTCATAGTTACTAGGGTTTTACTTCAAATACTGCAGTAAAACCATGGTTAATTTCATAGTTACTAGGGTTTTACTTCAAATACTGCAGTAAAACCATGGTTAATTTCATAGTTACTAGGGTTTTACCTCAAATACTGCAGTAAAACCATGGTTAATTTCATAGTTACTAGGGGTTTACTTCAAATACCACAGTAAAACCATGCTTAAATTCCTAGTTACTAGGGTTTTACTTCAAATACCGCAGTAAAACCATGGTTAAATTCCTAGTTACTAGGGTTTTACTTCAAATACCACAGTAAAACCATGGTTAATTTCGTAGTTACTATGGTTTTATTTCAAATACCGCAGTAAAACCATGGTTAATTTCGTAGTTACTATGGTTTTACTTCAAATACCGCAGTAAAACCATGGTTAATTTCGTAGTTACTAGGGTTTTACTTCAAATACCGCAGCAAAACCATGGTTAATTTCATAGTTACTAGGGGTTTACTTCAAATACCACAGTAAAACCATGCTTAAATTCCTAGTTACTAGGGTTTTACTTCAAATACCGCAGTAAAACCATGGTTAAATTCCTAGTTACTAGGGTTTTACTTCAAATACCGCAGTAAAACCATGGTTAATTTCGTAGTTACTATGGTTTTACTTCAAATACCGCAGTAAAACCATGGTTAATTTCGTAGTTACTATGGTTTTACGTCAAATACCGCAGTAAAACCATGGTTAATTTCGTAGTTACTAGGGTTTTACTTCAAATACCGCAGTAAAACCATGGTTAAATTCGTAGTTACTAGGGTTTTACTTCAAATACGCGCAGCAAAACCATGGTTAATTTCGTAGTTACTAGGGTTTACTTCAAATACGCAGTAAAATCATGGTTAATTTCGTAGTTACTAGGGTTTAACTTCAAATACCACAGTAAAACCATAGTTAATTTCACAGTTACTAGGGTTTTACTTCAAATACCGCAGTAAAACCATGGTTAATTTCGTAGTTACTAGGGTTTTACTTCAAATACCACAGTAAAACCATGGTTAATTTCGTAGTTACTAGGTTTTTACTTCAAATACTGCAGTAAAACCATGGTTAATTTCATTGTTACTAGGTTTTTACTTCAAATACTGCAGTAAAACCATTGTTAATTTCATTGTTACTATGGTTTTGCTTCAAAAACCGCAGTAAAACCATAGTTAATTTTCATAGTTACTAGGGTTTTACTTCAAATACCGCAGTAAAACCATGGTTAAATTCCTAGTTACTAGGGTTTTACTTCAAATACCACAGTAAAACCATGGTTAGTTTTGTAGTTACTAGGGTTTTACTTCAAATACCACAGTAAAACCATGGTTAGTTTCGTAGTTACTAGGGTTTTACTTCAAATACCACAGTAAAACCATGGTTAATTTTATAGTTATTATGGTTATACTTCAAATGATGCAGTAAAACCGTGGTAAATTTTGTAGCTACTATGGTTTCACTTCAAATGATGCAGTAAAACCATGGTAAATTTTGAAGTCAATATGGTTTTAATTCAAATACCACAGTAAAACCATGGTTAATTTTGTAGTTACTATGGTCATACTTCAAATAATGCTGTAAAACCACAGTAAATTTTGTAATTACTCTATGGTTTTACTTCAAATACCACAGTAAAACCATGGTTAATTTGGTAGTTACTATGGTCATACTTCAAATGATGTAGTAAAACCATGATAAATGTTGTAGTTACTGTGGATTTACTTCAATTTCCACAGTAAAACCATAGTTAATTGTGTTGTTACTATGTTTATACTTCAAATAATGTTGTAAAACCACAGTAAAGTTTGTAATTACAATGGTTTTACTTCAAATGACATAGTAAAACCATGCTTTTTTGTAGTTACTATAGTTTTACTTCAAGTCACAGTAAAAGTGTGGTTAATTTTGATGGGGATGTCTCCAGGGATGTCTCCAGCGTTTACAGCAGCGCAGTCTTCATGAATGAGCACATTGAGGACATCTGGCACATCTCAGAAACACACACACACTTTCTCTCTGTCCAGCATTCAATAAGGTGTGTGACCCTGGGCCTCTCCCGCTGATGGGTAAAAGACTCTTTATCGCTGGTCTGAGAGAGAGACAATGTGAAAATAATGTTGTTACAGACCAACACAGTTCCCCAGAGTGAGCAGATGATGCTGTGGGTGAAGATTCGTTACATAGAGAAGAATATATATGTTTTTAGATGTTTACCAATACAAGTCTGACATTTAAGCACTGTTACCAAATAATGTGTGTGTGTGTGTGTGCGTGTGTGTGCGTGCGTGCGTGCGTGCGTGTGTGTGTGGTAGTATTGCTCTTTTTTTTAAATTTAATTTGTTTTTATTTTGTAGGGAATAAGGCAGAACACAATGCAACAGAGTCATTGGAATTCAAATCATGTTGTTGTTGCAACTTAAAGTTCTACTGAAACTCAATATTGAGCAAGTATTTGTCATTTATTTGATTTGATTTATCATTATCTCTGCAAAACAGCAAAACAGTCATTCAAACTCAATCTGTAATGTTTACCTCAAATAATTATACTCACTGTTTGGAAAATGGACAATTCTGTGATATATTATTGATTGCATTATTATTGCATATCAGCTTGTGTTGCTATGGTAACACAACAACTATAGTACTTATTAGGTTGGGGTGATTCTACAGTTGCTACAGTAGCACAACAACTACAGTAATTAGCCTGGGATTCTACAGTTGCTATGGTAACACAACAGCTGAAGTAATTAATCGGTTGCTGTGATTCTAAAGTTGCTATGGTAATACAACTATAGTAATTGATCTGTTGCAGTCATTCTACAGTTGCTATGGTAACAGAACAGCTCTAGTAATTAATTGGTTGTGGCGATTCTACAGTTGCTATGGTAACACAACAGCTACAGTATAGGTATTAATTGTTTGTGGTGATTCTACAGTTGCTATGGCAACAACTACAGTAACTGATCTATTGTGGTGATTCTTCTGTTGCTATGGTAACACAACTATAGTAATTACTCTGTAGGCGTGATTCTACAGTTGCTATGGTAACACAACAGCTATAGTAATTGATCTGTTGTGGTGATTGTACTGTTGCTATGGTAACACAACAACTATAGTAATTGATCTGTTGTGGTGATTCTACTGTTGCTATGGTAACACAACAACTATAGTAATTAATTTGTTGCTGTGATTCTACAGTTGCTATGGTAACACAACTATAGTAATTAATAGGTTGTGGTGATTCTGCAGTAGCTATGGTAACACAATTGTAGTAATTATTCTGTAGGCTTAATTCTATAGTTGCTATGGCAACACAACATTGATCTTGATCTGGTTACACAACAACTATAGTAATTGATCTGTTGCGGTGTTTCTACATTTGCTATGGTAACACAACACCTATAGTAAATATTCTGTTGCTATGGTAACACAACAACTATAGCAATTAATTTGTTGCTGTGATTCTACAGTTGCTATGGTAACACAACTATAGTAATTAATAGGTTGTGGTGATTCAACAGTTGCTATGGCAACACAACAACTAAAGTAATTTATCTGTTGTGATGATTCTACAGTTACTATGGTAATAAAGCAACTATAGTAATTGATCTGTTGTAATGATTCTACAGTTGCTATGGTAACACAACTATAGTAATTGATCTGTTGTGAGGAATCTACAGTTACTATAGTAATTAATAGGTTGTGGTGATACTACTGTTGCGATTGTAACACAATGACTATAGCAATATAAACAAATGACCCAATACTGTAGTTTTCTACAACTATAGAGTATATTTTGCTACAGTTTACTCTAGTAAGAATCTAAGAATTCTACAGTATTTATTACAGTTTATCAGTTCACAGTATGCCAGAGCTATTAGAGCTAAACCTAATGTATACAGTGCAGCACATTTTACTACAGAATGACTCAAAAACACTTGGATTACTATGGTATTTTCTTCATGTAAAACAGCTCAGTGATGAACCCAGTCCATCTTGATTCAGTGTCGTGCAGAGCTTCATGTCATTAAATGAGTCTATAAATCAGCATCACCTTCACGCGCTCCTTCAAGGACACGCAGACTACAGTCCTTTGATCTTATTTTTCACTTCTAATGAATGCCACAGTTTAATTAACAACTGACCACAGGGAAATGAGCCCTATTGATCTGTTTACCAGGTACAACGTCGACTGGAATATTGAGCTGCGCCAGACTAAAGCAAACGGCCTTCATTTGATGTATTTCACAAATGAACATCTCC
>NC_079439.1:73403160-73448160 GCF_903798145.1 Danio aesculapii
TTAACAAGGGGGTGTTGAGCCTAAATTATCCTTACATCTAAAAATAGAGCAAGGGTGCTTCTTTGGTGACCGCTTTTACCGCTTTACAAAAATGCCGGACGTGAAACAACAAACTGAAGATATGGTAATGCGCAGCTGTCAATCAATATTGGTGGGCGGGGGGACCGCACTCCTACGCCAAATTACGGTCGATCTGAAAACCGCTCCACTTGGTCCACCGTTTTTATGTTGTTAAATTGAAAAAAAAGGACTGGGTGTGTTTATATCACCCCAATATGACGGTCTATACACTATACCTACACACATGTCTGTCCAAACAGCTTGAAAAGTCGATTTTTCACCATAGGTGCCCTTTAATGTTCAAAGAACATTTTCCTAATGTTCCCATTAAGTTATAAAAACGTTTTGTTTATTAGAACATTATAAACATACAGTTTTTAGATTATTCATTAACGTTATATTTTGGTTATAATAGTATTTTTAAAACCGATTTTAGAGCTTAATTACAAACTGTACTATATATAAGAACGTTTTTTGTAACCCAGGCTCATTACTGATACGTACCCAGGCCTACATTTCTAGGGGCAGTGCAATGTGTAACCTTAGGTACGTCTGCTCACAGTTTTTGTTTTTGCAAATCCACCAGAGTCCACTGTGTACGCTTTTAAATGATCTCATATTCCTCGTGTGCGCCCTCTTCTCGCATAAATCCACCGCAGTAAACACTTCAGCCAACCAGGCCAGCTTGCTGTGGACTGACTGGCTAACCCACTCATCCCCATCCCTATACCCAACTGATAATGTTTTCAAAAGCATCTAGAAAGAGAAAAGCTGCCGAGTGATTTCAACACGTTTTAAGCCTCTTGGTTTTTTAAATCCTTTTTTTTTACCTGGTTTCTGAAACCGTTCTTCGTTGGACTTGAACCCTGTTGTTGTGGTCAACTTAACTCCATGTCCCAAGTTCCCCGATGTACATGGTGAGCTACTAGGCAAACTGGCTACAGCAAAATGCCATCTGTATGGAGGTAAGCGGTCAGCTGGTAGCGCTAAAATGAGCAGAAGACATCAGTGGTGCCATACCGTTTGTTTTTACAGACGTACCTCAGGCTGCATAGTTTGCGCTCCCCACAAATGTAGACAAGAGTACGTATCCACAAGGAGCCTGTGTTGGGATTTATGCAGGATGATCTTGACACTGAAAAAAAACTTAATAAAATAAAAATAAAAATACTCTCAAAATCCAATGAGAGCCAATTAGGATATGGTAAACAAAGCAGATCTCTCAAAAGTCAGACAATATTACTTTACAAATTGTTTACATAATTTACCTAAACATTAGCATATTATTCAATAATATTACTGAAATAGACACTTGAGTCAGAATGAAATTAAAGGTAAACATGAATGTAGATGATGTCTATATATATATATGTTGAAGCAGCAGTATTGCACTCACAATCTCAGCAACAGCAGTGCACTAATATCTCTTGTAAACATTTATATTGCGCAGTAAAAATTCAGAGCCGTTTTGAAAGCTTAAAGCATGAATAGTTTGAGTTGAAAGCTGCTTTATTTCTCTCCTCATCTGACTCCAGCCGCCCACTGCAGTCTTCAGTGCGTTTGCTCCACATTCCCAGAGGAAAAAGCCATTTTAAATGTGTTTCTCTGCAAGACAGAATGGAGAAATCGGATTTTTGCTCAACTTTTGGAAACTTTTGGAAAGCTTCGGGTTTGACATTAGAGGAGCTCAATTATCAGTACAGACAATAAATAATGAAAGGATTTAATTACTAATTATAGGCATGGGTATAAGATTCTGACGGTATCATAACCTTGGATTACGGTTTCACGGTATTGTGATTACTGCTCTAAAATACATTCTTTTTAAATGTCTGAGTAAAAACAAAACCTTTTTTCCCCTTTAAACACAATATATTCTATTTTTTTAAAGATTTATAATATTTTGGAGCAGTAAACACGTCAGGCTAAATAACTCAAATGAATCCTTGACTTCTGCCGTCTTCATTAGTTTCAGAAACACTGATTCTTTACCATTTAAAACAGCATCTTTGGATATCTTTTCTGCAGGAGAGACTGTTGTCCTAAAAAAAAAAACAAAAGTAAATAAAAATCTGACATATACCTTAGGAACGATTGTACAGATAATTTTGGCCGTTTTAAAACCTTGACTTTTCCAAACCGCGGTATACTTTGAAAACGATTACCGTCACATGCCTAACTAATTATATCATTAACATTGCATTTGAATTACTTTTATTTTCTCTTATTATGTGTTGTATTGTTATTGTCTCATTTTATCTTTTTTGTGAGAAAAGTGCCTCAAAAATAAAATGTATTATTATTATTGTCTAATTTCGCTGTTTGAAAAGTTGCTTAGTCACTCAATCAGTAATTTAAAGGGCACATAGGTTAGCCCTTTTTTTAGGTTTAATATAAGTCTTTTGTGTCTCCAGAAAGTGTCTGTAAAGTTTCAGCCCAAAACACCCATCAAATTTTTTATTATACCTTTTATTAAATTCCTATTTATACATTTTTGCACTGGGTGGCGGTTTTGGTGTACTGCTCCTTTAAGGCTAGTCCTCACCGCCCACCCTTTCTACGTGCCTTTCTGCGTGCCTTAATCTCCTCCCTCGGCTGCGTCAGACAACAGACAGACTTAAAGGAAGCAGATCTCACGTAGCGTTTGAGAGAAATACTACAGTAAGAACTTTACCAATCAGTATTTATTGTGCAGTTGCATTGATGAGTCGCACAAAGTTCATGCGCTCACACACACACACCGCAACAGACACACACACACACAGACAGACAGACAGACAGACAGAGCGCCCGTTTAGCTTTGCACTCTGTTTGCACGCATATGTGACAGGATACAGGTTAATCTCCACTGCTGTATGGATATCTCTTATATTAATGTACAAAATAAACCTGATTAAACGTCCACAAAGCGGGATTGAAGCATCTTCCTTTATAATAGTTCTGACACGCGGCTGTGCTGATGAAGTAAAGCTAAGCTAAATCGCTGTAATTCATTACACACATGCTCTGTTTTAAAACATGTTAAACATGTGAAACTCACTCTTGATCATGTTTGATGATGATCGATGAACCTAGCGAACTGAACACACCTTTTATTCCCGGCTGCTTTGTGCTCGTCTTGTCTTGTGGATATGATTATACACGTGACTACCGGGACATGAAAACCACTCCAAGTGGTCCACCGTTTTTATGTTGTTAAATTGAAAAAAAAGGACTGGGTGTGTTTATTTCACCCCAATATGACAGTTTATACACCATACATGCACATATGTCTGTCCAAACAGCTTGAAAAGTCGATTTTTCACCATAGGTGCCCTTTAATTAATTGAATCAGTCCTAAAAATCAATAAATGAAATTAAACTCTTAATTCTTTAAATTGAATTACAAGTATTAGATTTGTTTAAATTAACAGTAAATTAACACTAACATTTTAAACAATATACTGCATGTATTCACCTTGTACTGCATGTATTCTCCGCGTACGAGTGGGCGCAGCCATTTGAATCATTTTGGCTGGAGACTTCCGGGTCTCATTCACTTACATTAATTTGTAGACGTTAAAAACAGCTCGTTTTGCTGCTTGGTGTTGCAAACTGATATTTTCTTATTATATTATTCTGTATTGTCATGCAAACACTTGTTTGTAGAGTAAGTAGTGTGACCGTTTTCTGACGTTTATTATTCCCAGTCATTTCTCCCATAGGCAGCTGAATCGGAAGTTCTAAAACAATCGCTAAAACGCGTGCACTTCCGCATTGAGGAATAAGCTCAATAGTGTGAATGTTTACATAATTTATTTTCCTAAAGATGCTTTGGAAAAGTTAGTGTGAAAAGCGGCTGAGTTTTGAATTGAATTAAATAAAAATGTAATGACACTGGCTGCATTAGAAATCAGCTACTGCTCAGTAGGTACTGCATTTGAATTGAAACGTATTACTCTGCCATTAGAAAAGTGCGTTCAATACAGTGTGAATGTCAGTGGTATGAATGGAACTCGAACATACTACATCCGCCATTTTGTCATCATCACGTGACCTACCCACATGAGCTGCGTCGCTTTACTCGTATTCATTAATTTTCTCGCGGTGCATTATGGGATAGTGTAGTTCCATCTAATGCGCCCTTCAGAATCTCGCCGAAAGTAGTCGTTCATCAGCGTACTTCTCGCATAGATGTATTTTCAACACAATCTCACGGCAATTCGTAACTAATTCGTACAATTTAGTATGATTTGCTCATCCCCCAATGACGGTTGGGTTTAGGGGTGGGGTTAGGTGCCACGCCTCCTTTTTAAAATCGTACAATTTCGTACGACTGAACTCGTACGAATTAGCCACTAAACGAAAATACTTACGTTTTCTCGTGAGATCAGGCTGGTATTTTTTACACACATTTAAATTCATTTATTTTTCTTCAGCTTATAGTCCCTTATTTATCAGAGGTCGCCACAGCAGAATGAACCGCCAACTTTTCCGGCATATGTTTTACACAGCGGATACCCTTCCAGCCGCCACCCAGTATTGGGAATCACCCATACACACTCATTCACACACATTTATACAGTGTTTAGATATGTGTTTACATTGTTTATACTATGTGTTTAGACTGGGTGAAACCGGAGCACCCAGAGGAAACCCACGCCAGCACTGGGAGAACATGCAAACTCCACACAGAAACGCCAACTGACCTTGCTGAGACTCGAACCAGCAAGCTTCTTGCTGTGAGGCCGCAGTGCTAACCACTGAGCCACCATGCTCTCACACATTTGCATAAGCAATGAATAGATTGTATGCAGGAATGTGCATTATTTCTTTACGCACACACTCACAATTATTAATAATTATTAACTAATTATAGTATTTTGTGACTAATTACAGCCATCACTGACCAAAGCTTACTCTTAAAGTGTTTCCACAGTAAAGCATCAGATCTGACGTCTCCTAAATATCTCTATTTACCTGAGGCTAAGTTTGTGTGCTGTATTTTCTCTGAAAGCTGCTCCTCTGTTGTGATTCCCCGTTTATCTGCGCGTCTTTGCGGAGCAGCGAAGAAAACAGCAAATTATTTACAGCCTTTTTTCGGCATATTCATCGACGCTGAGTGACAGTCCAATTATGAGACGCTTTTCAAGGAGAAAACACAATTACGAGGACATAACTGTGATAATTCCTGCTCGTTTTTATTTCCGCTCAAGGTTTCCGGGACGGTGTTATCGTGTGAACGTCGCTCCAGAGATACAGTTCTCTCCTTTTTTTTTAGAGGATGTGGAGACGGTCAAGGCCAGAATGAAAGAAGAGTTGGCTCTGAGATTCAGGTGTGACATTTCAGGCTGTGTCCTCACAGCAAGAAGGTTGCTAGTTCGAGTCCCGGCTGGGTCAGTTGGCATTTCTGTGCATGCGTGGGTTTCCTCCGGGTGCTCCGGTTTCCCCTACAGTCCAAACACATGCACTATAGGGGAATTGATGAACTGAATTGGCCAGAGTGTATGAGTATGGGTGTTTCCCAGTACTGGTTTGCAGCTGGAAGGGCATCCGCTGAGTAAAATATATCCTGGAATAGTTGGTGGTTCATTCCCCTGTGGCAGAATATTTTAATTTATTCTTTATTAATTATCTTTAATACTGGGTGAAGAACGATAGCAGACTGTCATCTGTGCTGTCCGCATCAGTACAGCTATATGTATGAATTGCATATTTTTTATTGCCACCGTGTGCACAGATTATGACTAATAAATGTTCTGTACAGTCTGTGGTCTCAAATATACTGTATAATCAAACCATCATTAGAGTGGGATTTTAATGAGCTCATCTGTCGACATGATGCTGGTGAATTGCAGCGCTTGTGGAGAGATATACAGTATAATATACAGTATACTGAGTGGATTTATGGAGGGAGAGAGAGACTGAAATCATATATTGAATCACTGTTGTATGTTATTTTTGCGTGCTTCCAACAGTGCAGCCATAATAAAAAGTTATAGCAATTCATGCATTCAATAATAAGTGCAATTATATACATAAAAACAACATAAAAATTAATGTTGAATTAATGAAAATGAACAAATTAATAAATAAATAAATAAATAAATAAAAATGTCAAATAAATGAAATAAATAAACAAATGAATGAATAAGTGAATGATTAATCAATATATGACAAAATAATAAATACATAAATATCATTAAAGGTCAGACAGTTAAATAAATCAATAAACGAACAAATGAAGAAACAAATGTATAAATAAATAAATTCATCATTCAATTAATTAAATAAATACATTACTAACATAAAATGTCAAACAAACAAATAATAAATAAACAAGTGAACAAACAAAAAATGGATAAATAAATAATTAAATATACAAAAACAAACAATAAATAAACAATTAAATAAATAAATACATAAAGCAGATAACAAATAAATGAATAAATAAATAAAATAAAAAGTCAAATAAATAAATAAAAGATATAGCAAATAGATAAATAAATTACTAACATAAAATGTCAAACAAACCAATAATAAATAAATAAACAAGTGAACAAACAAAAAAGTGGATAGATAAATAAATACATAATATAACTAAAATATAAAATAAATAAACAATTAAATAAATAAATACATAATATAACTAAAATGTAAAATAAACAGTTAAATAAATAAATACATAAAGCAGATAACAAATAATTAAGTAACATAAAGTCAAATAAATAAATAAAATATATAGCAGATAGATAAACAAATTACTAACATTAAATGTCAAACAAACAAATAATAAATTAATAAATGAGCGAACAAAATTGGATAAATAAACAAATGCACAATAACTAAAATATCAAATGAATAAATAAAGATGAATAATAAATAAAGGATATAACAAATACATAAATACATATCATAAGATTTCAAATAAATAAATAAATAAAATATATTACAAGTAAATAAATACATTACTAACATAAAATGTCAAAAAAACAATAAAAAACAAATAAACAAAAGAACAAACAAAAAAATGGATAAATTAATAAATAACAGACATGTCAAATAAATAAATGAATAAACAAATAAATAAAGTATATAACAAATAAATAAATACTAAACGTCAAATAAATAAATGAATGAATAAAGTATATAATAAATAAATAAATAACAAAAATGTCAAATAAATAAATAAAGGATATAACAACTAATATATACATGAATATCATAAAAATGATAAATAAATAAATAAATAAATAACATGTCAAATAAATAAATAAATAAATAAGGAGATAAATAAATAAATACATAACAAAAATGTCAAATAAATAAAGGAGATAACAAATAATATATACATGAATATCACAAAAATGATAAATAAATAAATAAATAAATAAATAAATAAATAAATAAATAAAGAGATAAATAAATAAATAAATAAATAAATAAATAAATACATAACAAAAATGTCAAATAAATAAAGGAGATAACAAATAATATATACATGAATATCATAAAAATGATAATAAATAAATAAATAAATAAATAAATAAATAAATAAATAAATAAATAAAGAGATAAATAAATAAATAAATAAATAAATAAATAAATAAATAAATAAATAAATACATAACAAAAATGTCAAATAAATAAAGGAGATAACAAATAATATATACATGAATATCATAAAAATGATAATAAATAAATAAAAAACAAACATGTCAAATAAATAAATAAGGAGTTAAATAAATACATAACAAAAATGTAAAATAAATAAATACATTTAAACGAATAAAGATAAATTAATTAATTAATTGATAAATAAATAACGAAGATAACACATAAATAAATACATAAATAACAAACATGTCAAATAAGTAAATTAATAAATAAATAAAGGAGATAACAAATAAAAATATACATAAATATAATAAAAAGTATAAATAAATAAATAAATTAAATAAATAAATGCCATCAAAACACACCTTTGTTTGTTGTGAACAATCGCCCTCTGGTGGCCAAAATTACACACTGTGCCTGGAGTCTGCTTCTGGAGGATGACATTATTAATGTTGATCTGCTGGTCATCATATGACTTCAGAAGGCCAAGAATAGAGTTGCTGCTCTTCTGTCGGAGGATTTGATGCTTTGATGGTTTTTGTTTCATCATCTTTCATGTCTGACCCAATCTCTGTCCACTGACTATAGAGGAGAAATAGATTTAAGAGGGGTACTGATACAGAACTGACTGGTGTGTGTGTGCGTGTGTGTGTGTGTGTGTGCGTGCGTGTTTGTGTGTGTGTGTTTGTGTGTGTGTTATTCTGCATATCTGTATTTGTGATGTGAATGGTCAGTGATCAATAATAGCATGTCTGTGAGTCGCTGGAATCAGGCCAGACTGGATCAGGACGCGGCTATGAAAGGTCATAGGTTAATTAGGCGGGCTGATTAGTTAACTGCTCTGGGTCTCTAATCACTTAACACTAGCTGTCTGTGTCTGACTGATGACTGCTGGACATGGAGCTGATAAACACTAATACTCAGAGCACACGCTGAGCCCAAAATCTGCTTCCGGGAACATACCTGGATGATCAGCCATCGTGTAATATTAGGATGTTTCTGAGTGCATAAAAGTAATAAAAGGAAAAAATATAGAGTCATTTTTTAATCCATTTAATCCTGTATATGGTTTTTGTTCTCATTTAAACCAACATTGGATTAAAACAACCCAGTAATTTTGAATGTGTATGAAGTGGACAGACTTATAGGTGCTGCACTGCATGCAGAGAAGGATTATTTAATAAAGTTGCTGTCATTGTCTGTTGATTTGATGGCATATGGAGGAAAATTTAATAAAGAAATTTTAAATAAAATATAATGAGACATGCAAATGAGATTAGCATGAAATGCATTTGCATATTTATAAGAGGCTCCATTACTTAACATTAGCAAATGCATTAACTGAAGGATTGTGCATTAATTGAAGAATGCATTAATCTTTGTTAATGCTGGTTACCATTCAGCACTTCATTGATCTTTAAAAAACTATTAAAAGAGATGACTTCTGATTAAAAATAAAACCTTATCTCATGCTCATTTCAACTATTTCAGTATATGAATGTTGAAGATAACTCTGGATAAGATCAATACATGCTTAATAATTATTCTGTACTCTTCCTTATAAACACTCCGTCACAAGGACTCAATAAGAGAACATCAACATGTCTACTCTCCAACACACCACAGATCATGTGGACATTATCCTGGAAAAATATGTTTATGTATTTGTTTGTTTATACATTCTTTCAATAATGTATTTGTTTGTTTGTTTCATTGGTTCATTCGTTTGTTTGTTTGTTTGTTTGTTTGTTTGTTCATTCTTTCTTTTGATTATGTGTTTGTTTTTTGTTTCATTGGTTTATTCATTTGTTCATTGGTTCGTTTGTTGATTGGTTGGTTCCTTCTTTCATTTGTTTAAACTTGTTTGTTTATGTTTTTGTTTGTTTGTTTGTTTGTTTGTTCATTCTTTTGATTATGTGTTTGTTTTTTGTTTCATTGGTTCATTCATTTGTTCATTGGTTCGTTTGTTGATTGGTTGGTTCTTTCTTTCATTTGTTTATACTTTGTTTGTTTGTTTGTTTGTTTGTTCATTCTTTCTTCTGATTATGTATTTTTTTGTTTGTTTATTCTTTCTTTTAATTGTGTATGTGTTTGTTTGTTTGTTTGTTTGTTTGTTTGTTTGTTTGTTTGTTTTATTGGATCTTTCATTCATTTGTTTATTCTTGTTTTTGTGTTTGTTTGTTTTGTTTTGTGTGGTTATTCTTTCTTTTGATTATGTATTTGTTTGTTTTTTTCTTTTAATTATGTATGTATTTGTTTGTTTGTTTTATTAGCTCTTTCTTTCATTTGTTTATACTTGTTTGTTTGTTTGTTTGTTTTGTTTTGTTTGTACATTATTTCTTTCGATTATGTATTTGTTTGTTTGTGTGTTTGTTTGTTTCAATGGCTCATTCTTTCATTTGTTTATACTTGCTTATTTATGTGTTTGTTTGTTAGTTTGTTTTGTTTGTTTGTTCATTCTTTCTTTCGATTATCTATTTATTTGTTTGTTTCATTGGTTCATTCAATTGTTTATTGGTTCATCTGTTGATTGGTTGGTTCTTTTTTTCAGTTGTTTATACTTGTTTTTGTGTTTGTTTGTTTGTGTTTGTTCATTTTGTTTGTTTTGTTTGTTCATTCATTCTTTCAATTACAAATTTTGTTTGTTCATTTTTTCTTTTTGATTATGTATTTGTTTGTTTGTTCTTTCTTTCAATTATATATTTGTTTGTTTGTTTGTTTTGTGTGTTTCATTGGTTCATTCATTTGTTCATTGGTTCGTTTGTTGATACTTTCATTAATTTGTTTATATTTGTTATTCATTTGTTTTGTTCATTAATTTTATTAGTTTGTTTTGTTCATTAATTCAATGACTTTTTGTTTATGTATTTGGTTGTTTGCGTTTTGTTTGTTTGTTTGTTTGTTTGTTTGCGTGTTTATGCATTTATGTTTTTGGTTGTTTGTTTGTTCATTCATTCGTTCATTCGTTAGTTAAATAGTAGTTCTTATTTCTTCATTTTTTCAGATAACGTAATATTAGTGGTGCATTCACAAGTAAACTTGTGAATGCACAATTCTTATTGAGACATGGAAAATATATTTGATAACTGTACAGTCTCTACTGTTCATCAGTTCTGTCAAGAGTAAAACAACAATGAGAGATCTGACAGAAATCTTGATTTGTCAATAATGGCACACATTACACACCCTCCCTCTCTCTCTCTCAGACACACACACTCACATATATACACACACACTCAGACACACACTTGTACAGTTCCTCACAATTCCAAAAAATTGTCCTCCACAAGATTAAAAATCACACACACACACACACACACACACACTTGTACAGTTCAAATGACCAAAAAAGCCCCTAAAGTTTAAAATTCACACACGCATACACATGCACACACACACACACACACACACACACACACACACACACACACACACACACACACACACACACACACACACTTGTACAGTTCCTCACAATGACAAAAAAATGTCCCCTAAAGGTTAAAATTCACACACACACATGCTCACACACACACACACGCTCACACACACACACACACACACACACACACACACACACACACCTGTACAGTTCCTCACGTTGACAAAAAAATGTCCCCTAAAGGTTAAAATTCACACACACGCTCACACACACACACACCTGTACAGTTGCTTACATTGACAAAAAAATGTCCCCACAAGGTTAAAACTCACACACACACACACACACACACACACACACACACACACACACACACACACACACACACACTTGTACAGTTTCTCACAATGACAAAAAAAGTCCCCACAAGGTTAAAATTCACACACACACACACACACACACTTGTACAGTTCAAATGACCAAAAAAGCCCCTAAAGTTTAAAATTCACACACGCATACACATGCACACACACACACACACACACACACACACACACACACACACACACACACACACACACACTTGTACAGTTCCTCACAATGACAAAAAAAATGTCCCCTAAAGGTTAAAATTCACACACACACATGCTCACACACACACACACGCTCACACACACACACACACACACACACACACACACACACACCTGTACAGTTCCTCACGTTGACAAAAAAATGTCCCCTAAAGGTTAAAATTCACACACACGCTCACACACACACACACACCTGTACAGTTGCTTACATTGACAAAAAAATGTCCCCACAAGGTTAAAACTCACACACACACACACACACACACACACACACACACACACACACACACACACACACTTGTACAGTTTCTCACAATGACAAAAAAAGTCCCCACAAGGTTAAAATTCACACGCACACACTCTTCACGTCCACACACCCATACATACATACACACACTTCTACAGTTCCTCACAATGACACAAAAATGTCCCCACAACGTCAAAATTCGCTCACACACACACAATTGTAGAGTTTCTCACAATGACAAAAAAATAACCACACAATGTCAAAATTCACACACACATGATCACACACATGCAACACCCCTCCCTTCTCCACACGAACAGTTCCTCACAGAGGTCAAATGTCCCCACAAGGTCAAAATGACTGGTATTACTAACCCTTTGGGGACATTTGTAACACATAAATAAAGTAACGTAATAAAGAGCAGATAAAGGTGAATAAATGATTCACTAAATAAAGATGTGGTGTTTAGACACTTGTGAATCAGGCCTGAAACACATCTGGAAACCAAGTGGGCTTCAAGTAAAGCATGATTTTATAATGGACTAAATAGGTCTTTGTCCTCCACACACACACACACACACACACACAGCAGCGGGGGCATTTATTCATGCTTCACTGTGGATTTCTACATTTGCAGTATTAAAGACTGGTGTCTTGCTCCATCGCTGAAGCACTCTTAAAGATGAATCTAATATCATTTGGGCTTGTGAAATAAGATCAATATTTTACTCTCAGCAGTGGGAAAGCTGGAGCTCCAGACTGTGTGTCTGAGTCACGGCCCCGTGGGGAACTCAAATCAGATTCTGAAGTGGTTTCTGAGCTGAAAAAAAAAATATATTAAATAAAACGGGAATGTTTTGGAGGGGTTAGTGAAACCAGAACAACTCATTTTGATTTTGCATTTGATTTAAGAGCCCTTTCTGAACTCCGCGCTGAGAATCCGTCAAACAAAGCATTAACATTACTCCTTTATATCTCAGGCAATAAATACATATTTGTCAGAGCGATGCTGGATTTGCATTTGCAGCAGAGAGTAAACAATTCATCCGCTCTCTAAATGAGACGCTGCGAAACAGAAGAGCAGCCAACTGTGAAAAAGAACAATAAGCTGGAGAGAAAGAGGAGTAAAACTAGCAGAGAGGGCCCTGGACGGCGCTCTGTAAATCAAGTGAAGTGCGGATATTTATGTGCGCTTGGTTTGACGGAAAAGCGTCCTGCCAGCGCAGCACAGCGCTCGGCGAATGAATCAAACGCTCTCATTGATCAGGCGGCTCATTGATTGGGTTTTTGGCTGGCACAGGCTGCTGTTTTAATTAAAGCCGACACGCTGCGCTGATGTCTCTTTAAGACACCTTTAGTGATGTAATTACCATTGAACCGGCAATTAAGGAACACACATGTGATCCTGCATGCTTCACGCTAATTCAATAACTTTTGAGGTACAGTATATCTGTGTATGAACAGTTTCAGTGTGTGTTTTGGGTTTGGAAGCGGTCTATAATCTGGAATCATTTACGATAAGTATAACATACAGTGGACAACACAGTGGCGCAGTAGGTAGAGCTGTCTACTCACATCAGCAAGAAGGTCGCTGTGACAATGACCGAAAGCACACCGCCAGAATATGAATGGAGTGGCTTCACGACAACTCTGTGAATGTCCTTGAGTGGCCCAGCCAGAGCCCAGACCTAAATCCTATTAAACATCTCTGGAAAGATCTGATTTTATCTGTTATGTTAATGTACAAAATAAACCTGACCTAACGTCCACAACCCGGGATTAAAGCGTCTTCTTTTATAATCGTACTGACACACGACCGCCAACTGTTCCAACATGTTTCACACAGCAGCAACCCAGTACTGGGAAACACCCATACACACATTCTCTTGCAATACACACTCATGCACTACGGCCAATTTAGTTGATCAATTCCCCTACAGCGCATGTGTTTGGACTGTGGGGGAAACCGGAGCACCCAGAGGAAACCCACAACAACACGGGGAGAACATGCAAACTCCACACAGAAACACCAACTGACCCTGCCGGGACTCGAACTAGCGACCTTCTTGCTGTGAAGCCACAGTGCTAACCACTGAGACACAATGCAGCCTCCTCCAGCAATTAGTTTCAGCACATCTCTCACATTGTCACCATTTCTAGTGCTTCAGTAATGAGGAGTGTTTTCCAGCCATCACGTCTTGAGTTCCTGTGTTTTCTGACAGTCGATTCTCAGATCAAGCATTGGCTGTTTTAATGAAATCATCTTTTAATGCATTCAGAGGTGATGACTGTAAGAGTAAACGAGCCTCGGATGAAGCAGAAAGTTTATCTGGGATCAATTGAAACCAAATCTGCAAACCACAGCAATAAAATATGACTTTATTAAGAGAGTTCAGCTCCGACTTGTGCTGCAGTTAAAGACCAGAAGGAACCAAAGAGAGAGTGCGTTTCTGTGATTAGTCCTGGGATTATTTTTCAAATAGTCTCTGATACTTTAAATAATAAAAATATAATGAAATAATTCATTAATAAAGAATTTCATACACGGGAAATATGATGTTTTACCATTTAGTTTTATTTTATTTAAAATGATTTAAATGTACCTATTTGAATTTATTCACATTTAGTTTAATTAATTAATTGATTATTTATTAAGTAATAATTTTTTTTGCTTGTGTATTTAATTTCATTTAATCATTTTCTTGTTGGCTTAGTCCCTTTATTAATCTGGGATCACCACAGCGGAATGAACCACCAACTTATCCAGCCCTTCCATCACTGGGAAACACACATACACACTCCCACACACACTCATACACTATGGTCAATTTTAGCACACCCAATTCCCCTATAGCGCGTGTGTTTGGACTGTGGGGGAAACCGGAGCACCCAGAGGAAACCCACAACAACATGGGGAGAACATGCAAACTCCACACAGAAACATCAACTGACGCAGCCGAGGCTCGAACTAGCGACCTTCTTGCTGTGAGGCAACAGTGCTAAACACTGAGCCACCGTGCGCCACTTCTGTAGTATTGTTTGTTCCTATTATTTATGTCAGTGGCTGATTTTTCCAGCATTTGTCACTCTGTGTGTCCATTTGAGATTTCATTTAACCTATTAAAAGCTGCTGATTACATAAATATAGGAAATGTAAGAAACTGGTGTGTTTTGACAGATTCTGAATGCACAGACCTGCAGAACATCAGCTTGACCAAATCTCATCTTACATTGGATTTTAACCAAGACACTGCTGGTGAATTGGAAAAAAAAATGAATAAATTAAATTATATTATATTATATTATATTAAATTAAATTAAGTTATGTTATGTTATGTTATGTTAAATTATATTATATTATATCATATTATATTATATTATATTATATTATATTTAATTAAATTATAAATGATTTCTCCATTTCCACCTGGGGATACTCTTCCCGAGGCCCTCAGACTATGCAGAGTCACTGATTCGATCCAAGACCAACGACGAGATGATCCCAAGGTTTCCATATCCTGGACCAGGCCGAATCCTGAGCAGCTACTGTGGTGGTCATGGAGGAGTGGAGAACATGAGACTGATTCCTGTGACGCTCCAGAGACAGACGAGTCTTCGCTGAGGCCAGCTTCCAGCCTCCGCCACTGAGACTGCAGCTCTGCACAAGACGTTTGGCCAGCGGAGAAATTAAAATGGTCGTGCCCAACTGAGCCTGGTTTCTCTCAAGGTTTTTTTTCTTCACTTCCGCCATTAGTGAAGTTTTTTTTCCCTCTCCGCTGTCACCACTGGCTTGCATGGTTCAGGATCTGTAGAGCTGCGCATCGTTGGATTTGCTCTTCAATATTTGGACTCTCAGTAGTGATTATTAAACCACACTGAACTGAGCTAAACTGAACTGAACTTAAACACTACAAACTGAACTACACTGTTCCTATTTACTGTGACCTTTTATGTGAAGCTGCTTTGACACAATCTACATTGTATAAGCGCTATACAAATAAAGGTGAATTGAAAAATTGAATTGAATAAAATTAAATAAAAATAATTAAATAAAATAAACTAATAAAAAATAACAATAGTAAAAAAAAATGTTGAAAAATTTTATTAAAATCAATCAATCAATAAATAAATCAATAAATAACTAAATAAATAAAATAATAATTAAATAAAATGTTAAAATAATTAATTAAGTCGGCGCCAGTGGTGTGGTGGTTAGTGCGTTGACACATGCACTCCAGTGCTGACAGCGACCCGAGTTTGATTCCACCTTGCCCATGTTTTCCTGTCAATACTCTCGAATTAAGGTGAAAACCCCGAAAAACATAATTATAAAAAATAATAATAATTAATTAAAAATAAAGAAACAAAGAATAAAAAATAACACATTTAACTAAACTTCCCCAGTTGGTTGATTAAGTATTGCTAACTTTTTTTTGTATAATTTATTTCTAAATTGTCATATTTAAATATTCAAATGAGGCATTGTTTTAATAAATATGCTCTAATTTGCATACATTTCTTGCACACAAATATGAATTTTGAATGAAGTCAGATTAAAATTTTTCTTTATTTCTTCTTTTGCGTTTTTTATTCACTGAATAATTCAGAAAACAGCATCATCTGCCACAAAGAAATATTAAAATGCATATATTTTTAAATAAAATCACATAAATATTTTAATAGTTATTGTGTTAACAGGTCATGTATGACACAACTGTAATGTTTGGTAAATGGAAGTGCTGCAGAAATGGAGATTTATGGCTCATTTTAAGAAAAGGAGCTGTAATCATACTAAAATATACAGACACAAGTAGAAAACGTGTGACAAAATCAACATTAAATAAACTTTTTATGATGTTGAATTATAACTAACTACAAATATATGTACATAAATAACTAAAATAATACATAATAAAAACGAGAGGGACAATATTTGAGCAGTAAACAAATAAATAAATATGCGTATGCACGTAAATACAGACATTTATTAAATGGGGAGATGTTTTTATTTTAAATAAAGCCCATTGAATCACATTGGCGGCACAGTTGCTCAGTGGTTAGCACTGTGGACTCATGCACGCTGGTTTGAGTCCTGGCTGGGTCAGTTGTCATGTCTGTGTGGAGTTTGTATGTTCTCCCCGTGTTGGTGTGGGTTTCCTCTGGGTGCTCCGGTTACCCCCACAGTCCACATGCACAAGCCAAAGAAAATTGAATGAAGGAATGAATGAATGAATGAATCACAGTGTCACTGTTACTTTCAGTTTGAGCTACAGGAATATTATGCAGCCAATTCTCCTCCTCACATGGTCTAGTTTTTGTTTTTGTTTGGATAATTGTTTTAATTTCAAATTGACGACAAGTGTTGTGCAATGGCCAGGAAGAAGCTGTTTCTCTGAATCCCCACGGGTTAACAAACACAAAGGAGACTAAATCACAGCGCTTACATGGAGACAAACGGCTTAGCAGAAGAAATGAGGAGTCGGAGCAAAACTCATTTAATGCATTTATTTTTTACAGTCATTAAACTAAACAAATCGTGTGTGGATCTTGAGTTACAGTAAACACTCTCAGCTGAGAAACAAGAGCTTAAAGAAGACACTGAGGATATAGAAACCATTGTTCACTCACAGAATAGGAATAAGTTAAAGAATAATGCATGGATAAAGACTGCAGGAATGCATCAGATGTTTTATTTCTGAACGGTGATAGAACTGAAAAAAAAATACTGGGGGAAAAGTATTATTGTTTTATAAAAACAACAACAGCTAAACAAACAGTGAATAAAAGAGCACCACTAAACAGGTACATAGTGTTGAGATAAAATAAAACACACACAAAAATAAATAAACAAACAAGCATGCATGACATTTTGAAGTAGACTGTCTGAAATATTATTTTCATATTTAATATGCTTCAGTAATCTTCTAAAAATCATTTTGTTAAAAAATAAAACTCTTAATGTGAATTGATCGGCATTATCAGAGAATTTGGCATTATCAGAGAATTATCTGAAGACGACCCTGAAAAGTTTCGATGCAACTCAACAATAGCAATTCAACAATGATCAAAACAATGCAAAATTATTATTGATTATTTTATTTTTATTTATTAATTTATTATTATTATTATTATTATTATTATTATTATTATTATTATTATTATTATCTTCATGTATTTAATATTATTATTATCATTACTAGTATTATTCATTTATTTAATTATTATTATTATTATCATTATTTATTGATTAAATCATTATTATTATTATTATCTTTGTGCATTTATTATTATTAATAATGTTATTTATTATTATTATTAAAATTATTATCTTTGCGCATTTATTATTATTATTAATAATGATATTTATTGTTATTATTATTATCTTTGTGCATTTATTATTATAAATAATGATATTTATTATTATTATTAATATTATTATCTTTGGCATTTATAATTATTATTATTATTATTATTAATCTTTGCTCATTTATTACTATTATTAATTACTATTATTATTAGTAGTAGTAGTAGTAATTTTGCGTATTAATTACTATTAATATTATTATTATTATTATTATTATTATTATTATTATCTTTGTGCATTTATTATTTTTATTAATATTATTATTATTATCTTTGCTCATTTATTATTATTAGTAGTAGTAGTAGTAGTATTTTTGCGCATTAATTACTATTATTATTATTATCTTTGCTCATTTATTACTATTATTATTATTAGTAGTAGTAGTATGTTTGCGCAATTATTATTATTATTATTATTATTATTAGCTAGATTTATTTATTGGCACGATCCAGCACATAATCCAGTTTCTGTAATGATGGTCCAGGTAAAAGCCGTGAGGCGGATCCACATGCAACTAATTTATGGAAATGAAACAAAAACAAAACAAAGATGGCCGATCGCGAACGAATCTTTCTTTTTAACCGGATCTTAAGTGAATCGGTTGAACCAGTTCATCTAATCAAACTGAATCGTTTGAAGCAGTTCGCGTCTTCAGTTAACATTTAAAACGTTTGATATCCACGCTGACTCGGAATATACTGTTTTCCAGAGTTCTTAGGTAACTGGATCAGATTGTGGCGAACTGATAACACTGTGCACGCATGACTCAGCAGGAGGTGAACCGAACACAAACAGTCCACGACAGCAGAGTGCTCTCTCAACCAAACATGGACAAATGGTTAATCTACAGCGCATGTAAACCGAGTCCTTAAAGAGCCCATATTATGGGTTTTTGAAAATGCCCTTCCATGTAGTGTGTCACACAGCTCTAAGTGAAGTGAAATATCCAGCTAAGGCTTAAATCTGTAAGTGTACAGTGTTTAAAACTATTGATTCATCTATAAAAGAGTCGACTCATAGTGCTTCAAACGAGTCGTCTTGATAACGAGTTATTAGGTGTTTCGCGATGACGCAGCTACGAAACACAAGTAGTTGCGCAACCCGGGAGATTTGAAACCTGCGGCTCCGCCCACTAACAGAAAAAAGTCACACACACAGAGACACACACAGACACAGGTAGAATGAAGTCACGCTGTGCAGATGGAGATTATTGACAGTTCACCCAAAGATGAAACCTTAGCATATAGCCTAGCCTTGAGCAGATCGAGAGCCTCTGGAAACTACATGCTTACAAAGAAGACTTCATCAGTTTGTTAAAGGAAGGATCAGTAAAGACTGTCAGAACAAGGATCAGTGGATCATGAATCAGTTTCTTCCCCCATTTCACCAGTGTAAGTACGTGCGATTAAAATTATTGCCTCGTTTACTCTAGCTTGCAAATTATGCATTTAGTTGTGCTTTGTTACTTGTAACCATGTGTGCTGTATCAGGTTAACTCTTTATATTCTCATATCGCGTGTAAAGCCACGTTGAAAACGCGACGCGTGCCGCTTTGTTTATGGATAGTCAGCTATGTGTGTGTGTGTAATGTGTGTGTGTGTGTGGCTCCTCTGAGGACGGTCGTTTGTGTGAGTGTCTCCTCTTAGGAGGTTGATGTGTGTGTGTGTGTGTCTCTGAATAGGGTAAAGCTCTAGGCAAAGGGTGATCAAAGGGACCCGTTTGTAAAGTGAGGACTTTAGGGGGTGTCGCGGTTGAAATCTTAGGGTTGTAATCGCGGATGTAACTGAGGACGCGGAGGGGGAGGGAGGTGTCGCCGCCGCGCCGTCTCTATTCTGGACGCGCCGGCCCTGTGTGTGCGTGTGTGTAAAAAGAGCAAGTAGACTGCTAGGACATATCCTCGCCAGTTCTTGGACTTTTTGCTTGATAAAATAGTTAGTCGTCAGTATTTTCTAGTCCATCGTCTGTATTTACATTCACCCACTGGCAGCCAAAATCCACTATGAAGCGTGTGTACACTGTGACTACTTTTATATTGTTGATAATCTGCTGGGCATTTCACTCTGTCTCGCCCTGAAGCCTGTCAGTGTCGTCGACCAATCGCAGCAGGCTGTCATTGGTCCAATCAGCGCAGATTAGCTTCGCGCTGAGGAGGGGTTTGGGTACAAATGAATCGCTGAACGATTCATATGGGAGTCGTTGGGATAATTAGATAAAAATAAATGCAGATTATAAGACCAGGAAAGTGTTGTTTGACCTTGCATGCATATTAGACTGTTGTTGGAGACCCTTACAACCTAAATATGACCCTATTTCATCTATAATATGGGCTCTTTAAAGAGGATCTGGTTAAACGTAAGTTTATTTCATAATATAAAACTGCAATGGAGATTTAAATAGTAAGTGAGCTATGCTTCATTTGGGAAGCAAAACTTAAACGTAAGAAACCTTTCAGAGCACGGTGATGTTGTAGCTGCAGCTGACTGAAATTATGATTGTTGACTATATGTTTTTGAGATGTTGAGCATGTTGGAGGATTATCATCATGTCATAGCAGATGACGACAATACGTTGTAGCGTGAAATGAACCGTCCAAAAGATCCGAACAAGCCATTATGGAGTCAGTCCAGGGCCTTTTATTCGTGCAACACTAACTCATCTCTAATAACTGATTTCTTTTCTCTTTGTCATGATGACAGCACATAATATTAGACTAGATATTCTTCAAGACACTTCTATACAGCTTAAAGTGACATTTAAAGGATTAACTAGGGTAATTAGGGTAAAGTTAGGGTAATTAGGCAAGTCATTGTATAACAGTGGTTTGTTCTGTAGACTATCCAAAACTAATATTGCTGAAGGGGCTAATAATATTGAGCTTAAAATGGTGTTTAAAAAATTTCAAACTGCTTTTATTCTAGCTGAAATAAAACAAATAAGTTTTTTTCTTTCCAGAAAAAAAATATCCTTAATCTGTTAAACATTATTTTGGAAATAGAAAAAAAAAATCAAAAGGGGCTAATAATAATTCTGACTTCAGCTATATATATATATATATATATATTAGTGCTGTCAAAATTAGTGTGTTAACGCATGCAACTAATTTAAAATATTTAACACGTTGAAAAAAATCGACGCGGTTGCAGTTTTTTGTTTCCTGTTGTGGTCGACGTGTGTTCAGCGTGTGAAGAAATATGGATAAGACCAAGGAAGCGCTTTTAAAAAAGAAAGTTTCAGTATTAAACAATTAATGTCGCATTACCAGGCTATTCAGCGTTTCCTCCTGAGTTTATTTAATTTCATATGTTTCATTTTTAATCTTTCGACTTTTGTTTTAATGGAATTTGATACCACATCCCGAATGAAAAGAAAAACCTCCGCATTTCGTGACTCGAAGGTCCTTTAAGGTAATCAAAAATCGCTGTTTACATAGTAGACTCTTGATCAGAGTATTAGCTTAATCATATTAAAATCACAGTATTGGTGTCCATGTAAATGTACTCAATGAAAGTGCCAAATGACGTCCCAAGCTGTCAAAGACAGCCCATTCCTCTGCCCTCAAATGTTTTATTAAGTTTGAGATGTTTCCCCCATAAAGACAACTTTTGTAAAGCGTCTGATTCACGTTGCTGTGTCAGAATCCTTGTGAAATATAGCCATACTTCAGAACGCTTAGTTTAAGTAATCAACGTGATCATGCATGTTGATGAATCTGAAGGTAGTTGCTCACTGGGTGCGCTGTACTGCGTGCGTTGTGTGTGTGTGCGCAAGTTTCCTAGCAACAAGAACAAACGCCTAAACATCGCAGACGCCTAAGTTGTTTAAATGTTTAGAGATGGTGTGACCAAAGTCCCTGTAAGAGTTAGTCTTCGGTGTGACACAACGCATACCTGTGGGTGCCTTTGATGCACCCCTTGATGCTTTGTGCGTCCATTTCGCAGCACCACCATATGAAATGCATAGGCTGATTCAGTGATTCTGCTTGTGAGAGACTGTTCTCACTCTCAGCTCACATCATTCAAAAAAAAAAAAGAGCCACATTGTCCCCCGATAATGTCAATAGACTGGACTGTCTCAGCAACTGGCTGAATGTAAATAAGGACTAAGCTAAATTGTTTCTACTTTATAATTAATGTTCTCAACTCTCAGCTATACAACTTTACAATAAGTACAATTGTTTGTATTCAATACTTTATTATTATAATTTTCCTATTTCCATATCTGCAGTGCCTGTATTTAGGCATTTTTTTGCAGTCCACTTAGAATCCAACATGGAAATCAATTTTTTCTTTATTGGCATTGATTGTTTTAAAATTCAAATGGCATTAACATGCCTGTGTTTTCATTTCTGTAATTAATATGGCTGTCAAGCCAGGATCTTGCTGGTTTATTGTGGGCATGTTGTTTACATGAAGAAATCTGTGTTACAAGCTAAACAAAAATTTTAATAAACAATTATATTTTGAATATAAATAGTTTTTGTTTAGCGTTTAGGTTAATTTTACATTTAAATAGCCAAAATTACAAGTTTCAGTTTTTTAAATGATATTAATCGCCATTGATTGCAAAAAAAAAGTGTAATTAATTATTAAAATTTTGTAATCGATTGACAGCACTAATATCTATCTATCTTAAATTTGTAATCGATTGACAGCACTAATATCTATCTATCTATCTATCTATCTATCTATCTATCTATCTATCTATCTATCTATCTATCTATCTATCTATCTATCTATCTATCTATCTATCTATCTATCTATTATATATATATATATATATATATATATATATATATATATGAGCAATATCACACAAGTAGCAGTGCGATTTAGCTGTATATTGACACTGGTCAGACATTTATGTAACCATATACAGCCATATCACACTGCTACTCGTGTGATATTGCGATTATACAACAGTTTGACGGCATAATCATGTGTATATCATAATCCTGTATATAAAAAAGAAAATCAAACATGGAGAGTCTCAAAAACGATATAATATATATATATATATATATATATATATATATATATATATATATATATATATATATATATATATATATATATATATATATATATATATATATTTATATTTATTTATTTATTTATTTATATTTATTTATTTATTTATTTATTTTATTTATTTTTTTTCCAGCATTGCCTTTACAAAGCCCATCAAGTCAGTTGCAATGCTCATTTTGATTTGCTTTTTAGTGGACCGTGACTTCACGATGCTTCACTTTGCACTTCACATTTCTGCTTGTTTCACTTTCTGGCTCTGATTTGAATCGCTGTCATAAATCAAATCGATATTAAATAAAATCCCTGAATTGTGTGTTTTGGGGGGCTTTTAAAGTCATTAAACAGTTAAACTCGTCTGGGAATCGCACTTCAGGTTCCCTTACTGCATGTTTTCCCATTCTACTATGGCATTTCTTTATGAGATCGGCCCAGATGTACAGTCTGAGAGCTTTATTGGACTTTCTAAGCATTGACCTTTCATTGTGACTGCAAATTGTGCCGTAAGCATTTAAGCATTTCTGTGATATTACAGTATAGATTCAGCGTCTCCTCTGAAGTCGCAGGAGGCCTGAGCTTGTTTTTTCCCTTCATTGTGTGAAAAACAAACAATTAGTGGCTGCGCATGCAGAGCTCATTCAATACATCCGGCAATAATTAATGCGGAGCTGCAGTTTCAGTGCACTGCTCAATTAAATACACTGACCACATTATATATGACACACAATATCATCTTACATGCTATTTAATGAGTGGCGCAGTGGGTAGGACGATCATCTGACAGCAAGAAGGTCGCTGGTTCAAGTCCCGGATGGCTCAGTTGGTGTCTATGTGGAGTTTGCATGTTCTCCACGTGTTGGCGTGGGTTTCCTCTGGGTGCTCCGCACATACGCTATAGGGGAATTGATGAACTAAATTGGCCGTGTGTGTGTTTGTGAATGAGTGTGTATGGGTATTTCCCAGTACTGGGTTGCAGATGGAAGGGAATCTGCTGTATAAAGCATATGCTGGATAAGTTCCACTACTGTGGAGGCCGCTGATAAATAAAGGGACTAAGCTGAAAAGAAAATGAATAAATGAATGGATGTTATTTAATGAGATAAAGTGCAAACCTTCTGACTCCCATACTGTTTAATATTAATTATTTAGTGTATTCAAATGAGTTATTGCCAAAAAAAAAAAAAAAAAACTTTTATTATAAATGTCTCTATGGATCTTTTCTTGTTCATTAAACTTATATTTATTAAAATTCAATATGTATAGTACTTAAAAGAAATGCTGGGTTGTTTTAACCCAACTTTGGTCCAAGAATGTTCAATATTCAAGTTAAGGAATTCAAATTCAAAACATGTTTTTATTGGCGAATAATATTCAGTTTTATTAAATTACAATTGTTAATAATTCAAATAAACACAAGTCGAATTCAGACTGTTTTGGCATAGTGTTAGCTCCATAGTCATTAAGAGAACGCGACTCGTATGCAGCTCTGACGTCATAAAGAAAGCTATGAGCTCATGTTTCAAACTCGCCTCAGGATGCAAAATGCAGGATATACAGATTACACTATATTCATCTCCACTCTGAGGAGGCGTAAGATATGTTTAGTTGCATCTTTTGCTAATTTATGGTGTTTACTGTGGAATTTGAAGTGTGTTTCAGCAAGCACATGTAGATGCTCAATCATGTCAGATCACTCAGCTCTACTGTCATCTGTTCATGCAGAGACTGATTTAAGTTTTCTTTGACTGTAGCTTCGAAATACAACGAGAAACATCTCTATTGCTCTCTTTTGTCAAGTTTAATTAGAATTTAGGCTTTATCACAGATCTGGTGGGCAAAACAAGTTGATGTTACTCTGATTATATTTGTCTGTGTTCAACATACATCATGCTGTGTGTGTAGAGAGCTGCACGTAAAAGCGGAGCTCTTAAACATTCACAAAACGATCCATATATGGTCAATCATGGACCTTCTGATTCTAGGGGTGATTTATGGAGTAATAAATGAGCTTACAAAAAAGATTTGTTGAACTTACCGAAGTCATAAACCTACTATGTAGATATTAGAGTACAATTTAACTTATTAAACCAATGCAGTATATGGCAGCTTTAACTTAAATTTAATTAAACCCAATGCTGAGTTTGTCCATATTTGATTAAACCCAGCATTTCTAGAGTGTAGAGCGCAGAACTAGAAGTCGAGATTTCATTTATGTAATAGCCTACGAGCATGCGGATCTCGATTTCCTCTGCTCGTGCACAAAACTTCTTGCACGCCTCCTCAAATATAAGCTGCTAGAAGAGCACGCAGATCTTCTTGTGCGCTCTCAAATAAACGCTGGTGCGGTGTGATTTAGCGCGTTTATGTAACGAGTATGTCTCCAGCATTTATTACATTTGCTAGGAATATTTATGAATGCCTCCAATAGACCTACAGAGCGGTATTAATGCGTCCTGAAGTAAAGCAAAACAGCTATACGTCGTGTTAGCTGGCCTCACGCATCCCGCACCTGTCAGTCAGTCAGCCAGCACGTAACCTTAAAAGGTTAAACAAGTGACGCACAGCACTACGTCGGTTACAGAAAAGTTTGCGCTGTTATAATTCACTTACCTTTCAATACATTTTGGTGCGATTATCACCCGCTATTGAAATAATAGAATGTTTTGAATGAGACGCTGTAATGTAGCCGTGGTGGGATGAATCTTGGCGTGGCGCCCCGCCATGGAAGAATGAATGTAGTGGAAACCATGTGATTGTGTGTAGAATGTTGAGGAAATAAATGAATTAAGCGCTATCAATACTTTCCGGATGCACTGTGTGTCTTTAAAAAAAAACTAAACCTGAAAACCTTTGAAGGATTTAAGATTATGATTACCCTTAAATGCTTCATAACAGTCTTGTGAATAGGCTCCATACAGTAGATTGACTTGTAGCCTTGTATAGTGTTAGACATTCTGCATTGGTTTCAGAGGTCAACGAAGGTCAGACAGTGGCTGTAGATCCCGCAAGTGTTTGTCTGATTGGATCTCTTCAGTTTTGGACACAGAATGAAACGTGTGTGTGTGTGTATGTGTGTGTGTGTGTGAGATCGATAGGCAATCCTCTATTGTCAGGCCAGATCTGCTCTGTTTGTGATTTCTCAAGTGTTTTCGATTAATGTAGAGCTGGCCTTCGCTTCACTCACAATAAATAACACAGGAGGAGGAAAAGAAATACAGCTAAATGTTCAGATCACGTCAGCACTGATCTCTCTGTGTGTGTGTGTGTGTGTGTGTGTGTGAGGTCAGACTTATACAGTAAAACACAATATCTTCAGTGCGTAATGTCGGCCAGCATCGATTTTCCTCTGTTATATTGAAAACAAACATATATTTTGCTCCTAAAGAGCGAGGCACTGTGATATTTCATGACTATACTGAAGAGCTGATGGAGCTCCTGTGAGACGGCAAGAAAAACTAAATGTCTCTGCAAACGTAAAGCAGATCTGACTGAGAAACATAAACAGGTTTGCAGACATTTGAATGTGAGAAATGATCAATGCAGGGCTGAAAGAGTGCACCGAAACCTGCCTTTTTACGATCCTATTTACCTAATTATTTGTTTTTTAATCAATAAATTCACATTTAAGATTTTTTTTATTACAAAATTATTATTAGAAAATTATTAGAACATATTAAATAGGAAAATATTATTTCAGACGGTCTGCTTCAAAATGTCATGTTTATTTATTTAATTTTTTTTTTTTATTCATTTATTTATTTATTTATTTATTTATGCGTTCATTTATTTTTTATTTATAATTTTTTAGTGATTTATTTATTTAATTATTTATTTATGCATTCATTTATTTTTATTCATAATTTTTTATTGATTGATTTTATTTATGTATTTATTTATTTATTTATTTCTGTATTTATTTATTTATGCATTCATTTATTTTTTATTCATAATTATTTTAGTGATTGATTTTATTTATTTAGTTATTTATTTCTGTATTTATTTATTTATTTATTTATGCATTCATTTATTTTTTATTCATAATTATTTTAGTGATTGATTTAATTTATTTATTTATTTATTTATTTATGCATTCATTTATTTTTTATTCATAATTATTTTAGTGATGGTTTTATTTATTTATTTATTATTTATGCATTCATTTATTTTTTATTCATAATGTTTTTATTGATTTTATTTATTTATTTATGCATTTATTTATACATTCTTTAATTTTTATTCATTACTTTTTATTGATTTTATTTATTTACTATTTATTTATTTATGTATTTATTAATTTATGCATTCATTTATTTTTTATTCAGTTATTTTTTATTCATTTTATTTATTTATTTATTTATGCATTCATTTATTTTTATTCATAATTTTTTTATTGATTTATTGACTTATTTATTAGCTTATTATTTATGCATTTATTTATGCATTTATTTATTTGTTTATTGACGCATGCATTTATTTGTATATGCATTTATTTATTTATTTTAATTGATTCATTTATTTATTTTTTTATGACATTTATATATTTATTAATTTATTTATTTATGCATTTATTATTTATTTATTCACGTATTCATTTATTCATTCATTATTCATTTATTCACTCATTTATTCACTCATTTATTCATTTATTTATCATTATTATTATGTATTATTCATTTATTCACTTATTTATTTATTCACTCATTCATTTATTCACTTGCTTATTTATTCACTTATTTATTCATGTTATTTATGTATTTATTAATTAATTAATTAATTTATTAATTTATTTATTTATTTATTCATTTATTCACTTATTTATTCACTTATTTATTCACTTATTTATTCATTTATTTATGTATTTATTAATTAATTAATTTATTTATTTATTTATTTATTCATTTATTCACTTATTTATTCACTTATTATTCATGTACTATTTGTGTAAATCATGTATCTGTAAAGTTTTTTTTATAGTGCGCTTGTCAAACAAAATAATTAATCATCCACTCGTATCTGTTTCATCAAAAGTCCTTCAGTAGCACTGCAGGATAGCATTGTCTTGCTGCGTCTCAAAACATATTAAAGTAGCTGATGTTTCATAGACGATACGCTTATTTAAAAGTGTCAGGAAGATAAAACTGATGCTTGAGATCTTAATAAAAGCTGTTCACCTGTGGCTGGCGCATCTGCTTTTATTTCCAAAAGAAAAGAGCTCCACATTTCTAAAGATCACTGAGTATTATGCGTCTTATTTTGCAAGTGTGTTCCCGAACAATGACCCGTCATTATCTGCTGTAGCTTTGGACCATTACTTTAATACCATATTACTCATAAGCACAAGATATATATGTGTGTGTGTGTGTGTGTGCGTGCGTGCGTGCGTGCGTGCGTGCGTGCGTGCGTGCGTGCGTGCGTGCGTGCGTGCGTGCGTGCGTGTGTGTGTGTGCGCGTGTGTGTGTGTGCGTGTGTGTGTGTACACATAAGGCAAAAAGCAGAGTTTGATAGAAAGTATTGTTGTCTGAACACGACGGAAAGTTCAGTCCAAGAGCCCTCCAGAAGTGAAGGTCCAATTTTTCGAAGTGAAATCTAAAATGAATGCAATACAAAAGGTCAGTGTTGTCGTGGATTCAATTATTTCGTGGGAGAGCTTTATGGAGTCGGCGGAGATGTGACTGTGTTTTACAAATACTTTTCTGCGGAGCCCAAAACAAAAGCAAACCTGTAAGTTGATCTTCTTGTCATCCCAAACCCAAACCTGATCAATTTTCTGAAGATGAAAAGAGTTGGAAGATACACTGTGAGCGTCTGTATTGCTGTATATGAGGTTTTCTTCATCCAGTTACTGCCGATTTCTCATTTGACTTCATCTGTGACCCTGGACCACAGAAGAAACAGTCTTAAGGTCCGTTTTTGAGTTGTGTACTTCATCAGAAGCTGGATAAATAACCCACTGTCAAAAAAGCTAATCAATTTGATGTCTAAATTTTGACGTCTACTTGACATCCACACATTGATGTGCTTTTGACCACCAAAAATAACAACACCCAAATTATTATAATATAAACAAAAAGTTTTATTGATCTGAAAGCTTTAATTACTAATTTACATTTGATTCTGTATTTATACAATGCATTGTACCTTAAAGGGCACATAGTTACCTCTTTTTTATGATTTACTATCAATATTATGGCTCTCTGAGTGTGCCAGTTTAGGTTCAGTTTAAAACACAATTCAGATTTGCTTATTATAATGTGTTAAAAAGTGTCATGTTGGGGCGTGGTCCACAGCTCGCTGGATTTAGGGGTGGGTTGCTCACATGTAAATTAGTTTCGGCTTCCCGCCCATGTAACAAGGGTGGCGGGGCCATGAGCTCACCTGCCTCTGCGTTTGCAACAGTCTGACAGGCAAACTGGGGAGAAGAGGATCCGCATTCAGTCGTACATGTACGACCGGACACATGTACAAGCAGAGAGTACAAACTCATTTGTGTCTTTGTACAGTTTTACAGCCAACTGTGTGCTAGTTTCAAGTGCCGAGCTTGTACACAGAGAAACTAATAACCACGCACACTGAATTAACTTTGACTGAGGCACCGGATGCGCCGCTCGAAGCCGCGTTACGGCACACCAGACACTCTCTGTGGCGCGGCAGAAGAACATGAAGTGTCCCGAATCGTCGCGCCACGCATTTTTGAATTCTAAACATAGGTTTCTGCAGCGGGTCCGCGGCGCCCAGCCGTCGACTTGAGTGTACCCTGATAGAAACCGATGTTTAGAATTGTAAAACGCATGCTAGTTAAGATCACAGGAGGGCTTCTGGGATCACGAGAAATGCAAACGGCTGAAGTATAAGGTAGACTCAATGAGAAGTACACATGTTTGCAAACCTACCTAAGATACAACCAATAATTCTGATTAGAGCGATAATGTGGAGAATATTGATCTTGTGTTGAGCCCAATGAGCCTTGCATCTAAACAATAGAGCTAGGGTGTTCCTTAGTGATATCGCTATATAGTATATATATATATTAATATATATATATATATATCTATATATATATACATGCAGGGTGGGCCATTATATAGGACAAAGCTTACTAAAATGGGAATGGTTGGATATAATGACATACCTTGTTGTTTTCTTATGAAATTTCAATAAGTTGATGTGTCACATGACCCTCTTCCTATTGAAAAACAAAAGTGGATCCAAGATGGCCGACTTCAAAATGGCCACCATGGTCACCACCCCATCTTGAAAAGTTTGCCCTCTTACATATACTAATGTGCCACAAACAGGACATTATTATCACCAACCATTCCAATTTTATTAAGGTGTATCCATATAAATGGCCCACCCTGTTGTAGATAGATAGATAGATAGATAGATAGATAGATAGATAGATTAGATAGATAGATAGATAGATAGATAGATAGATAGATAGATAGATAGATAGATAGATAGCTAGATAGATAGATAGATAGATAGATAGATAGATAGATTAGATAGATAGATAGAGTATATTTTGGCACCATGGTTAGTTGAGAAAACGTGTTGTACATAAGTCAGTTACACACAATTCTTCCTAGAAGGATAAACAGATAGGACTTTATTTTATTTTAATTGATTTATTTTAATGGTTATTTGATCATTCTATTTATTTTTCTTTTCGGCTTAGTCCTTTTATTAATCAGGGGTCGCCACAGCGGAATGTTTTACGTAGTGGATGCCCTTCTAGCTGCAACCCAGTACTGGGAAACACCCATACACACTCATTTACACTGCGGCCAATTTAGTTGATCAATTCCCCTATACACATCGCTAACCTCTGAGCCACCGTGCCGCCAGGAGCGTGTTTAATCAAACTCACTTTGGTAACCCAGAGTTAACTTGTGCGCTCAATGGGACACATTTTCCTATTGAAATGACTGGGAAAAAGTCTAAATGACAGTAAATTAACTCTATATAAAGACATTGCCAGTGGATCACCAATTCCAGGAGTCGCCATGGAAACAGATGCTATGGAGAGCGGGTTAAAGAGTGCAACAGTTGCTTTCCCAAAGTAAAAACTCCTTCATTTTCTTCATAAGGGAAATGGCTTCTTCTTAACTGCTGTGAACTCTGAGGCTGTTAATCGATTGCATATGCCTTTGCTGAAGCCGAAGCCCATTCTCTACATTACTGAATAGTGAAAATGCTGATATGTACTGAATGACCTGTTCGCTGTTGTTTTTAATGTGACGGTGTCTTTGGCAGTGCATCATGTACCTTAAAGGGCACATAGTTGACCTCTTTTTTCTGATTTAATATTAATATTATGGCTCTTCTGAGTGTGCCAGTTTAAAACACAGTTCAGATTTTTTTATTATAAAGGGTTAAAAAGTGTCATGTTGGGGGCGTGTCCACAGCTCGCTGATTTAGGGGTGTGTTGCTTCACATGTAAATTAGTTTCGGCTTCCCGCCAAAGTAACAAGGGGGCGGGGCCATGAGCTCACCCGCTCTGCCTTTGCAACAGAGTTTGACAGGCAGACTGCGAGAAGGAGAGAGAGGTTCAGCATTCAGTCATATATGGACGACTCTGACACAGACCAAGCAGAGAGTACAAAATCATTTGTGTCTTTGTACAGTTTTACAGCCAACTGTGTGCTAGTTTCAAGTGCCGAGCGTGTACACAGAAACTAATAACCACACACACTGAATTAACTTTGACTGAGGCACCGGATGCGCCGCTCGAAGCCGCGTTACGGCACACCAGACACTCTCTGTGGCGCGGCAGAAACATGAAGTGTCCAGAATCGTCACGCCACGCATTTTTGAATTCTAAACAGGTTTCTGCAGCGGTCCGCGGCGCCCAGCCGTCGACTTGAGTGTACCCTGATAGAAACCGATGTTTAGAATTGTAAAACGCATGCTAGTTAAGATCACAGGGAGCTTCTGGGATCGCGAGAAATGCAAACGGCTGAAGTATAAGGTAGACTCAATGAGAAGTACACATGTTTGCAAACCTACCTAAAGATACAACCAATAATTCTGATTAGAGCGATAATGTGGAGAATATTGATCTTGTGTTGAGCCCAATGAGCCTTGCATCTAAAATAGAGCTAGCGTGTTCCTTTAGTGATATCGCTTCAACTCACGCTGAAAATGGCGGACGTGAATCAACAAACTGAGGATATGATGACGCGCCTGTCAATCAATATTGGTGGGCGGGGGGACCGCTCTCCTACGTAAAGTTGCGGTCGGTTTGATAACCGCTCCAATTGGTCCACCGTTTTTATGTTGTTAAATTGAAAAAAAAGCATTGGGTGTGCTTATATCACCCCAATATGACGCTCTATACACCATACATGCACATATGTCTGTCCAAACAGATTGAAAAGTAGATGTTTTACCATAGATGCCCTTTAAAAGACATTGAAATGCTTTGCAGGGTTCTATGCTAAGGTTTTTACTGGCCTGATTTTTACTTGCCCTGCAAAATTTTCACTGGCCCCATCAAAAAAAAGAAGTAGTAAATAACTATATAATGTGTCTATGTCGCTCCTGTCGCTGTTCATCTAAAACTCCACATCTATAATCCTCTTAGTCTATGCTGACATTATCTTCAGCAGCTCAAACACTCTAATGGCTAATGGACAGACGGCTGCTTCTCACTCAGGGCTGCTGTTTATGCTAATGAGATGGAGAGATGGGCACTAGTGGGCGGGGCTTTCCCCCTCTGATGACACGTACAAAGGGAGAATGTCAATCAAAGAGTTTCATTCATCAAGTCTGATTATAAAAACACTGAATTAATTCATGTTCACTATTAGAGGCTGGAGATATTCACACACTGCTGCCTGTGTTTAATCCACTTATCAAAGTGATTTCTGCATAGTAGCTTCTCTTTAATAATAGATGATATGCTGTGGACTAAAGAAAGTTGATTTTTCCGTCGTCCGTCCCCTGAGAATCAGATCACCAGCCGATGGTTTCGCTTCAGGCTCTTCTTGGACCGAGATCAGAGCGTTTTGTGGGTCAAACGGGTGGGAACACAAGCAAAGCGCAGTACAGAAACACCAGCGTTTACTGCAGACCTCTGAATGTCATGTTTGTGGGTTTATAAACCACACAAATAATGGAGCTCCTCGTGTTTACAGCACACAAACACCCCTTCTGGACCTTTTGTGTGTCCCGGTGCACTGCTTTTACTCGTCTTAGAAAACAATTTATGTTATTGCAACTCTATTTTATGATCTAAACTCAATTCTGTTTGAGTAGTCCCACATGAAACAACACTATAGTGATGTATAGTAAATACTGAAGTGCTTTTGAACTATGTTATGGTTAAATCTAGTATTTACAGTCAACTAATGAAATATTTTTAAAGTGTAACGTGACGCTTACACAGGAGTAGAGGATCCAATCGCAGGATTTATTAGCAGAATGGTAATGCAAGCAATGGTCAACACAGGAGCAAACACATATACAGGAAATCCAGAGTCGTGGTCGATATAACAGGCAGCAGACAGGAATAAACAAACAAAACAAAACAAAACAAAGCTAGAGTCTAACACGGCAAGGAAAAATGCGGCGTAATGTTCATTATACAGTTTAACAAGACTCTTCTGTGTTTGAGAGGTGTATATATATATAGTCCATGTAATCAGTCTTTGACAATCCTCCAGCTGTGTGTATGCAATCAGTCATGATCAGGAAACCGGTTGTGTGTGTGTGGTGCATGACCGGGGCTTGTAGTCTGTAGTCTTGTAGCAGATTTATAGTGTGTTAGTGATCTGCAGCCGCTAGTTCGCTGTGGTGATCATAACATAAAGTAGTTTAAGATTATTATTATTTATTGTTTTGGTATTTATTTAAGTCTATCATTATACAGTTGATGTATAGGGAAAATGGTTATATGTGAGCACCGTACCATGTGTCAGAATAAATTGCCTCAGTGGGATTAATAAAGCTTTAAACTAACTAACTGAAAAGAGCTGCATCTAGATATTGTAATATTAATAGGGCCAGAGAGAATCTGCGGACGTTTTCTCTGCGCAGAATATTGTGGGAAAATCTGTGGATTGATTGCGGAATGATTTTGGGTGTATCGTAACTAAAAACTTAATTGTTAAATAAAAAAATAACTAATTTTTACCTTTAATGGTTACAATGCAAATCCTGTTAGATCCATTTATTTGGTAAACAAAGCAAGTCTCTCATATTATATCTCTACCAAATATCTACTAAAAGACAGATATTACTACTTTACAAACTGTATTGTAAGTAAATCATATGAATACTTTCGTATTAGTCAATAATGTTACTGAAATCAATTTAAAACTGAATAAATATAAATTTACACACATTAACACACACCTAAATAAATAGACTCAATGATGGGCTCTTTAGATTTCTGTGCATGCAGATTCCGTGTGGGCCTAAATATTAATGAAAAGGCTACACAATTGCGCATATAAAGAGACCAACATTAAAAAATACCATAGTAATGTAGAGTAAATGGTGTTTTTTGAACCATACTACTGTATAATAAATTGAATAACACTGTATTTTGATATACGATACAACTCTTTGTTAATGAATGCTCCTGCATACTGTAATATTGAACTAGTAAACTGTAGTAAATACTGTAGTATACTTACTACAGTAAACTGTGCTGTATTGTAGTATAGTATACCCTGTACTTGTAGAAAACCACAGTATTGGGACATTTGCTTGTATTGCTATAGTTGTTGTGTTACCATAGCAACTGTTGAATTACTGCAACAGATCAATTACTGTAGTTGTTGTGTTCCCATAGCAACTGTAGAATCACTACAACCGATCAATGACTATGGTTGTTGTGTTGCCATAGCAACTGTAGAATCACCGCAACAGATCAATTGCTATAGTTGTTGTGTTACCATAGCAACTGTACAATCACAACAACAGATTAATTACTGTAGTTATTGTTACCATAGCAACTGTAGAATCACCACAAACAGATCAGTAACTGTAGTTGTTGTTGCCATAGCAACTGTAGAATCACCACAACAGATCAATTACTATACTTGATGTTTTTCCATAGCATTCCATTCCATAGAATCACCAAAATATATTCATTCAAGAACTTTACAATAGTATAGGTAAAGAACATTGCAGTATTGTAAAACATATTACAGTATGAGAAACTCATATTTTTTGGTATTAGGTTTTTGGCTCTTAATTGTTTTTGCTTTTTTTTACTGTATGAAAAGTATTGATTGGTTTGTTTATTTGTATTTGCCTGAAAGTATGAACTGAGTTCTGTCAAACTGCACATGCATTTGAAAAATGTTTCCAAATAATACTGAAGCAATCCAGCCTATTGCAATAAAACATCATGATTTTTATGACATACAGAACCAATCAAAGTGGAATTTTTATTTTAGTAAAAAATATTATTGGGCAACACTGAGGCGCAGTGTTGTAGCGCTGTCACCTCACAGCAAGAAGGTTGCTGGTTTGAGTCTCAGCGGGGTCAGTTTTCTGTGTGGAGTTTGCATGTTCTCCCTGTGTTGGTGTGGGTTTTACTCAGGTGCTCCGGTTTACCCCACAGTCCAACACATGCGCTAACAAGGTGTTCTACATGGATGCATTACTAATCATAAAGTATTGCTGCAGGTGTTGTGTTATGAACAGCCATGATCATTCCTAATAGTCTACCCATGATGATTTTATGATCAAGAAACTATTGAAAACATCTATGCTGCTTAATATTTGTGGTGGACGTCATATTTTCCAAGACTCTTCGATGATTACAGCATTTGAAAGAACAGATATAATTGGAAAATATTAACAATAATTATCTTTACAGTCACTTTTGATCCATTTAAATCATTTCTTGGGCCCAGCGCGGTGGCTCAGTGGTTGGCCTCACAGCAAGAAGGTCACTGGTTCGAGTCCCGGGTGGGTCAGTTGGTGTTTCTATGTGGAGTTTGCATGTTCTCCCGTGTTGGTGTGGGTTTCCTCCGGGTGCTCTGGTTTCCCCCACAGTCCAAACACATGCGCTATAGGGGAATAGATTAACTAAATTGGCCGTAGTGTATTAGTATGAGTGTGTATGGTTGTTTCCCAGTACTGGGTTGCAGCTGGAAGGGCATCCACTGTGTAAAAACATATGCTGGAATAGTTAACGATTCATTCCGCTGTGGAGACCCCTGATTAATGAAGGGACTCGTCCTTGCTGTTTTGAAGTATTAATTATTTGATAAATACATTTTAAGATGGCATATCCCTTTCATCCTTGTATGAACCCAGTTATTATTATCATTATTATCGTCTCTTAGCACGCATTTCTCACTGCAGGTTGTTTCAGAATAAAATACCTTCATCTTCATCTTTTTTTGCATCTCCTGTAATGCATTCCTGTCAGTCAGACGTAAAATCTAGAGGGAGAAACACTTCAACAACTGGATGTAATATAGTGACAGTAGCAACAATAGCTGTATTTTAGAAAACTAGCATTCAAAGCATTCAGACTCACACACACACACACACACACACACCACACACACACTGAAATTAAAGCAGGGTCAAACCAAACACTCAAATTAAGTGTGAAAAGTTTCATGAGCCTACCGGTTTTATTTCCTCGTCTCTATTGTACTTCCCCACCTTCCCAGTTTATATGCAAGAATGGTTTTCGGAGAGATATCCAACGTCGTCATTTACAAGAGGTATTTTGTGCGTCAGACATTCATGCACACATCTCAATCATCTATATTCAGCCCCGGCTGCCGACTGTCAGACACAATGTGCCTTTGTGGAGTTTCACAGATCTCGACACACACAGGCTGCGGATTAGTGGATCCGCGGCTGGAGGATTTAATTGGCTCTTGCCCCTGCAGGCCCTTACAGAGGAGCCCTCCAATCATCTGCACTAGATAGAGTACAGTACAACACACACACACACACACACACACACACACACACACACTCAAAGTGCAGAGTTTGTGAACTTTTGCATCTGTACTGCAAAGGTTTCATTTGGTTTCACTAAGTGTGTTAGTTCAGCTCATTTTCCTTCAGCTTGGTTCCTTTATTAATCAGGGTTCGCACAGCGGAATGAACCAGCAAACTATTCCAGCAAACTATCCTGCCTGATACCCTTCCAGCTTCGACTCAGTACTGGAAAAACACCCATACACACTCATTCCCACACATACACTACGGCAGTTAGTTCATCAGTTCCCCCTATAGCGCATATGTTTGGACTGTGGGGGTAACCGGAGCACCCGGAGGAAACCACACCAACACGGGGAGAACATGCAAATCCACATACAGTAGAAACACCAATTGACCCAGCTGGACTCAAACCAGCAACATTCTTGCTGTGAGGATGACAGTGGCTAACCACTGAGCCACCGTGCCACCCTCCTCTATTCATGTTTTAAGAATAATACTTTTTAATATGTGTCCTTAATATTAACTTCACTTTTATATTAACTTAACTTTTTTATTAGTAGCCTTAACTACTAGAGTTGACAGCAATATTAGTTATATTTTTTATTATTTTTCAAGGTGTCATGGTGGCGCAGTAGGTAGCACGATCGCCTCACAGCAAGAAGTTCGCTGGTTCGAGTCCCAGCTGGGTCTCAGTGAACTGCTGTAAATAACAACACAGGCTTATTGTAAAAGCGTATTAGCCATATATACATTTCTGGAGATGACTAATTATGTGGCCAGAGGTACGTATCGCTGCATTTTGTCTTTATAAGGAACAATACAGGGCGGAATGACGACGTTCCAGCTGACCGCTTACCTCCTTATGAACGGTTTTACCACAGTTACCAGTTTGTCCAGTGGC
Organism: Danio aesculapii; assembly: GCF_903798145.1. Lineage (NCBI taxonomy): Eukaryota > Metazoa > Chordata > Actinopteri > Cypriniformes > Danionidae > Danio > Danio aesculapii. Next base: position 73,441,251 of record NC_079439.1, read on the forward strand.
TCACTGCAGACTTCAGTGTACTTGAGGACTTGATCATGACAACGAGGTTTGAGTCTGGTGAAAAACAAGTTCCAGAAAGCGAGTAAGACAAAAACAGAAGGCAAAAAATAAGATAAACAAGTAAATAATAGGATGAGAATGTGGTTAAAATCTGAAAATGGGTTAAAAATCAGACGAGGATTTTTCTGGATTGCTTTTGAAAACACTGTTGGGTTTAGAGAAGGGGCTGGGTGGGTCAATCTGTGCTATTGAAAACACTATTGGTTGGGTTTAGGGAGGGAAGAGGGTTGGTCAGTCGATCGTTCAGTCAGTCAGTCAGTCAATCGACAGCGGCCTCTGGTGGATTTACGCAGGACTTCATTTGTGCCTCTGAAATCTGGTCTGGCACTTCATTTTACCAATCCGCCTCCTCCATCCGCTGTTCACTTTCACTTTCTTCTGCAACTACCCAACCCTCTTCACTTCCATCCACGACAACCCCCGACCTCCCCCTTCCCTTACTCTTCAATTTCATCCGTGACAACTCCTATACACCCTCTCCCTCCCACCCCCACCCCCATGCCAGATCCGTTACCCTGATCTGTTCCAGGACTTCGCAATAGGGTACATGCCGAAGCATGCTAATAGGACTTTTAATTTGCCAGTAACCTGGGTTAAGCACTTCCGGTGAACTGTTTGCAATTGCAAAGGTCTGTTTTCTCTAAAACTCAGCGATCTCCACTGGCTGAGTGATATCTGATATAAAGTGGGTCTCAGATTGTACAAGAAGCACTGCATTAAATTACGTTTTCCCCCGTCATGTGTTTATAATATGAGCATTTATTTTACCCCAGTGTATTCAATGGAGCTTCTGTGCTAGCCTGCCGATTCTGATAGGCGCATGCGAGTAAACGGCTTTTTGTCTCGTTTTACGGTCGAGCAACTGAATGAATGCCAAAGTCTGTTTAACTGATTGTATTTCAAGAGTTCCCATTTAGATATGCTCTGCGTTTAAAGCAGGTTTGGCATGCTGTCCCGGGAGAGAACCCTGAGCTCGGAGATATTTGAGGCCAGGGCTCCCGCTCGGTCAATAAGCATATCAGGAGATCCGAGATCAGGTAGGTCTCGAGAGCTCCCCCTTTAGAAAAGGGAGGTAAAGGAGGAGATGGGGTGGAAGGGGGGATTCTTTCAAACGAAGATAGAGCAGTAGGAAGAAAATGATCCATTAATAGTAAACTAGGATCACTCTGATTGGATTATTACTGATTACAGATGAGCGGCCAGTCGTGCTCAATCATATCACGTGCTCCTCTCCAAATTAGTTTATGAAACTTCACTTTAATTACATTACAACATCGATGCTGTTAAAGGAATCGTATAAATTGGAAAAAAAAAATCACAATAACAATGGGAACAACACTAGCTCGGCATATACCCTATTTACAAATTAAGCAGTGGACTTGCGTTAGAAGAGCAGGCGTGAATGGCACTGGAGAGAGAAATTTGAGATCTGAAAAAGCATACACAGCGCCCTCTGGTGGATTCACTAAAACAAAAACTGCAAGTAAACGTAGCTCCTGGGACGTATTTGCCGCTCTTCAGAAATGTATACAGGGGTACATAATCAGAATGATCCTGGGTTGGTAAATAAATGTTGAAATACCCTAAAATCTGTCACAATGTCTTTTTAAAACTATAAACTTTACTCTTTAATGCTTTAACATAATAGTAATGATTACTTTCTGAATCTATTCAGTTCTGCACATCAATACTTATTAATATCTTTCATCAGAAATATCATTTACTTCTCGACATATGAAACACACACAAGGTCAAACTGAGATGTATTGATTAGAGCGATATAAACTGCACTTTCATTTAATCTCACAGCTCTTTCGTGATTTTCAGTGTAGATCAGCCAATTAAACGATGATATATCAGGCTCTGAAAGCTGAGAGGGACCTCATACCGAGCCCAGGGGTGTCCCGATTGACATGACATGACCCAAACTTTTCATCATAATGGCTGAACTGAAGATCCTCATTAGAAACAAAGTGATATGGGGTTTTTCCCATCTACGAATGAAGACTCATCTGTACTCAGTGGCCTGCGATTTCATATGGATGCTCTCCAGTGCTATCGAGTCTTACACATTTTTATTTGGCTGAGTATGTTGTGAGTGTCATTTGCTCGTTTAAGGGAACACCTAAATCTGTTAGGTGTAAAATGGCTACTAAAGACTTTATATCAATGGTTAAGAGAACACTTAGACAATTAAGGGTAAATACTTAATGGCAGCCTTAAATTCCTTACGTTGACCCATAGGTTTTTGTTCTTACAACCCAAGTTTAACTAAGGTACCCTTAAAGGTTCTGTGAAGTTAAAATAAAAATTGTTCGATGTTACTTTCAGTCTGTTAGTTTTAAGGATATCTAAACTCTAGTGTCTAAGTCTCCTCTTTAGTTTCTCATCAACTCTCGTGACCTATTAAAATGCTCTCTACTGTCTGACATGCCCCGCCCCCTTCTTCTAATTGGCTGTTCGTTTTAATGCACTTGAGCTCAACCACTCTCCCTAGCAGAGCTGTGAGGAAAAACAAACGCTATTGGCTGTTTTTCTAAAAGGGGAGGGGTTTCTCTATGTCCTGCCCCCTCACTTCGTAGTTCAGTTTAGATAACGTCAAACATTAGCTATGTTTCCATCTGTAAAGTAGACTCAGAGGGTTGTGGATCCATTTGCAAGCTTTATTTAATAATCTCCAAAAACAGCAATACGAATGTGGCAGTGATACGAGCGTGGTCAGGCAGAGCAATAGTCAAGGCAACACAGATAAATATCATAATCAGAATATCAGGCAGAGGTCTAGGAAGGCAGCTTAGGATCTTAAGTGATGAGACAGGCTTATTTCGGGGCAGGCAGAAAACACTCACAGTCAAAGGTACAGGCAGGTCGTAACAGGTAGGCAGTCCAGAAGTGATATATACAATCTGAATTGTCTGCGGGCAAAACAAGACTTCGCACAGGACTGATGTTGGGAGTCTGTATATACAGTTGAACTCAATACAGCAGAATTATTTTTCTTTCTTTTTTAAATATTCCCAATGAATGTTGAGGAGAGAGCAAGGAAATTTTCACAGAATGTCTGATAATATTTTTTCTTCTGGAGAAAGTCTTATTTGTTTTATTTCGACTAGAATAAAGCAGTTTTTAGTTTTTTAAGAGCCATTTTAATGTCAATTTTATTAGCCTCTTTAAGCAATATATTTTTCAATAGTCTACAGAACAAACCATCAGTATACAATAACTTGCCTAATTACCCTAACCTGCCTAGTTAACCTAGTTAAGCCTTTAAATGTCACTTTAAGCTGTATTGAAGTGTCTTAAAGAATATCTAGTCTAATATTATTTACTGTCATCATGGTGAAGAGAAATAAATCAGTTATTAGAGATGAGTTATTAACACTATTATGATTAGAAATGTGTTAAAGAAATCTGCTCTACGTTAAACAGAAATTGGGGAAAGAAATAAACAGGGGGGCTAACAATTCTGACTTCAACTGTATGTGCCAGTAGGGAGTATGAACAGCTGTTGGATAATCAACCCCCGAATGGGATTATGGGACTTGGAGTCCGGTGAATCTCTAGTTCTCACACGATGATGCCCTCTGCTGGTTATTAGAGGGAATAACCGGGACCGATATGGTGACACCATCCACCTATTTGTATGCACATTTTAAATATGATCATAAAAAATGTTGATGGAAACGCCATGATGCTCATACATTTTGAAAATGCGCATAAATAAACATGCACATTACTGAGCAGGATAAACTTAAAAGATGCGCATAAACTATGATGGAAAGACTTGGACAAATTCCAGTATGTGCATTTAAAAAAAGGTCATGTGATTTTGTTATAAGAGATCATGTGATGTTAAAAATGTGTGTGAATGGACAAACCAGCAGGCTGAGCACACTGTAAACCATCTGAAATGTTGTTTTGGTCATTCTTAAACGCCTTAACCATCTCATTATTAGTGTTTTTATATTATTAATGACCTCCAGAATTATCCAACACAGGCTCATTTTGAAAACCTAGCCCTGTGTACATTTCTGGAGATTATGAATTATGTAGCCAGAGATACGTTTGGCTGTATTTTAGCTTTAAAACAAACGCTACAGAGCGGTATGATGCCATTCCTTTTCGCGTGACTAGCTGACCGCTTGCCTCCATATGAATGGCTTTCCTGCTGTTATGTTTGCCCAGTGGCTCGCTGCTGGTGGACTTGAGAGGCAGAGAGGAGTTGACTGTGATGATGGGGTTCAGTGTCCAGTGAAGAAGGGTTCCAGAAACAGGTTAAACAAAGAAGTAAACAAGTAAATAACAGAGTGAGAATGTGGTGAAATCTGAAATCGTGGTAAAAATCAGGCGAGGGCTTTTCTTTTACTGGATTACTTTTGAAAACACTGTTGGTTGGGTTTAGGGAAGGGGTGAATGGGTGATCAGTCGGTCGGTCAGTCAGTCAACAGTGGCCTCTGGTGGATTTATGCGAGAACAGCAGGCATGAATGGCATTCTCGAGATAAACTTGAGATCTGTAAAAGCGTACACAGCGCCCTCTGGTGGATTCACGAAAACAAAAACTGCAAATAAACGTAGCTCCTGGAACGTATTTCACACTCTCCAGAAATATATACAGGGGTACATATCTATGATAAGCCTGGGTTGGAATTAAGAGCGTCTGTGCTTTACGCCTTCAAACACCACGTTCATTGCATGCCTGCATTTGTCTTCTGAGGCGCAGGTCATTTATTAAATAAAGAAAAGACTCAGCCTTCTTCGATCACAACTAATTCCATTTGTACTGTTGATATTTGCCATCAGGTGTTGATTTAGTTCTCTTTGACTGGTTGGATGGAAACGCTGCTTTATTCGCACGTCTTTTATGCGATATTGCAGTTTTCGCAATTCATATCTTTGAATGGAAACATGCATATTGCATAAAAATGCACATTTCAAAGCACTTCACGGAACTTTTGAACCTTCAAACTAAGAGATTTCTTAGCTTAATGACTTTCACGCCAGCTCTGACACTCTTGATTGCTCTGAATTGAAGCGTGTGAAGATCAGATGTTCTTTGATTACCTGCAGTGATGAGATCACTAAAATAGTAACGCGCCAATCGCTTTGTGCATGTTGCTTAGTAACAGTAACAGTGGAACACGTTCCTCATGTCTTCCGTAATCCGCACTTCCTTTAGAACTTTTGACACGGATTCAAAGCCTGATTCACATTCAGGTGATTAATTCTGTTCCTTCTTTATTCTGTTGATCCTGATTCACTCGTGTAAAAGCTGCTATGAAATATCATTTATCTGTATGCGAATGTTTATCCATCTATTTATCCTTCTATCCCTTATTGGATGGATATAGATAGATGGATGGATTATGAACAAATGGATGGATAGAACAGTTAAACAATTAATAGTTAGATGGAAGAATATATAAATAGATGGATGAATAAATAGATACACTGATGTATGGATTGGTGGATTGAATGGATAGATGAAGTATGGATGAATAGATAAATGGATGGATTGGTGGATGAATGAATGGATAGATAAATTGATAGATGGATGGATGGATAGAACGATGGATTGATAGATGAATTTATAAATAGATGGATGAATGAATAGATACATTGATGTATGGATTGGTGGGTGGAATGGCTGGATGAAGTATGGATGAATACATAAATGGATGTATGTGTGGATATATGAATGGATAGATAAATTAATAGATGGATGGATGGATGGATAGAACAATGGATAGATAGATGAATTTATAAATAGATGGATGAATGAATAGATACATTGATGTATGGATTGGTGGATTGAAGAATGGATGGATAGATAAATGAATGGATCGATGGATGGATGGGTGGATGAATGGATAGATAAATTGATTGGATGGATGGATGGATAGAGAGAACAGTAGAACTATAGGTGGATATATAAATAGATGGATGAATAAATAGATACATTGATGTATGGATTGGTGGATGGAAGAATGATGGATGGATGGATAGATAAATAGATGGTTAGAGAGAACAGTAGAACGATGGGTGGATATATAAATGGATGGATGGATGAATAGATGGATGGATAGGGGCATGGATAGATTGTTATTATCATTTTATTATTATTTATTTATTATTAAATTATTATTGTTATTAGTATTAGTGATGTTATTGTTTTAATTATAATTTTTAATTCATAAATTTAAATTAGTAATTTATTTCGTTAATAATAACAAATAAATTAAATATTTACATAGTTTATTATTATTATTGATGTTATTGTTTTAATTATATTTTTTAATTCATAAATAATTTAAATGAGTCATTTATTTCATTAATAATAACAAATAAATTATATATTTACATAGTTTATTATTATTATTGATGTTATTGTTTTAATTATATTTTTACATTAATAAATTATTTAAATTAGTCAGTAATTTTATTAATAATTATTATAAAATGTTTATTTGTTTTTAGATTGTTTTATTATTACTATTTTTATTATTAATTAATGTATTTTTAATTCCCTTTCCTCTGGCATTATCCTCTACTTTTTATTTCTTTTTACGATTTTGATCTGTTGCTTTCTTGACTTTTAAGACTGAACGTTTTCAGACTGACCACTGAACACTCAGCAGCGTTTCAGCGGTGTCTCTGATGTTTTGAGGAGTGAACGGTGTTGAATAACCGTCTCCCACAAGATGAACGGTTTGCTCTGGAAGATCTTCTTTTCTCCAGATCACATCGATCAGCTTTTTTTCTTCTCCAGGACGGTCTGAAGGAGCCGTCGATGTTCAGAGGACCACGCTACGCTCCAATGATAACATCAGATGATTAATCGTGAGACACAA
>NC_079439.1:73450227-73462727 GCF_903798145.1 Danio aesculapii
ATCTGTATGGTGATTCTACAGTTGCTATGGTAACACAACAACTATAGTAATTGATCTGTTGTGCTGATTCTACAGTTGCTATGGTAACACAACAACTATAGTAATTGATCTGTTGTGGTGATTCTACAGTTGCTATGGTAACACAACAACTATAGTAATTGATCTGTTGTGCTGATTCTTCAGTTGCTATGGTAACACAACAACTATAGTTATTGATCTGTTGTGGTGATTGTATAGTTGCTATGGTAACACAACAACTATAGTAATTGATTTGTTGTGGTGATTCTTCAGTTGCTATGGTAACACAACAACTATAGTAATTGATCTGTTGTGGTGATTCTACAGTTGCTATGGAAACACAATGACACAAGTAATTGATCTGTGGTGGTGATTCTACACTTGCTATGGTAACACAATGACAATAGTCATTGATCTGTTGTGGTGATATCCTTAGTTGCTATGGTCACCCAATGACTATAGAAATTGATCTGTTGTAGTGGTTGTATAGTTGCTATGTTAACACAACAACTATAGTAATTGATCTGTTGTGGTGATTGTATAGTTGCTATGGTTACACGACAACTATAGTAATTGATCTGTTTGTGGTGATTCTACAGTTGCTATGGTTACACGACAACTATAGTAATTGATCTGTTGTGGTGATTCCATTGTTGTACACACACACACACACACACACACACACACACTCACACACACACGTTTGTTTTTTATGTTTGTCTCCACAATATGAGGAAGACACACACACACACACTTGTCTTTCCCGTTTTCCATGTCAGCGTTGGTGTTAACCGGCTCCATCAGCAGGCAGTTCTCGGAGCTGTGAGAAGCCTCAGTTTTCTCTTCATACTGTAGGTGACAGTCGGCATATTCCTGCTGTTCTCCAGCACAGACACACTGACTCTGTCCTGATAATAGAGATTTCTGACACTAGAGGAGCTGTGGAGAGGCCAGGAGTTCACACACAACCTGCAGGAGTTTTCATTTTCACACTCCTCCTGCTGTCAGCCATGGAGATGTGCTGTTTACATGCGGTATACTACAGTATTTATTTCTTTTAGAAGTGGACAGTTGTGTGCGTTTCTGTTGTCTGAGTGTGTTTATTGCTGGATCTGTACTTTTACTGCAGTATTTTACTTTAACCTGCAGTCACTGCTCAATGTTGATATCCTCTTGTCTGCTGTGATTATATTCTGACAGATGTAGGGCTTGTGTGTGTGTTTGTGTGTGTGTGTGTGTGTGCGTGCGCGCGTGTGTGCATGCGTGCGTGTGTGTATTCATATGTGCGCTTGTTTATGTATGTGTATGTTTTTGTGTGCGTGTGTGTGTGTGAATATGTGTGTGTGTATGTGTGTGCATGTATGCATGTGCGTGTGTGTGTGTAGGTGTATGGTTGTGTGTGTGCATGTGTGAGTGCGTGCATTTGTGTGTGTGTGTGTGTGTGTGTGTGTATATACATGCATATGTGTGAGACTGTGTGCATGCATGCATGTGTTTGTGTGTGCATGCGTGTGCGCGCATGTGCGTGAATGTGTACATGCCTGCATGTGTGTGTATGCATGCATAAGTCTGTGTCTGTGCGTGCGTGCGTGCGTGCGTGCGTGTGTAAAACAGCCCTCAGCCCTTTACCAGATCTCTGTGATGTTGGGTTACAGAGCATCTGTGCAGTGTCTTGTTGAGCTGCTGATGTGTGAGAGCCGCTTCTGAATATACAGCAGTGATATTTGAATATAATACAGCATTACAGCACAGTCTGACTGAGGCTTTTACTTGAGCGTTTTAAAACACACTGTATATGTCACTGCTCTATCTGGACTTTAACTGTACTGCAGTGAATGATGGAAAATGGTCACTAAAAAGTACAGGAAGTGATTCCTGAGGAACACACTCCTCTGTTTAATCATTTAATTTAAGTAAATTTAATTAAACATTAAATAAAAAATATAAAATAAAATGTAAAATTAACTAAAAATTAAATGAAAATAAGGTAAAAAGTAAAATGAACTAAATAAAATTAATTAAAATAAAACAAAAAAAATGATATAAAATAAATAAAAAGTAAAACTAAATAAAAATTTAATTTTACATTAAAAAAACAATAATTACATTAAAAGTAAAATGAAAAAAAATTATAACAATAAATAACTAAAATAACAACGGAAAATGAAATTAAAAATAAATTTTAAAATTAAATCGAAAATAAATTCAAAATAAAAAAGGTAAAATTAACAAGTTAAATTAAAATAAAACAAAAAAATGTAAATTAGTATTAAAATAAAATGAAATAAAAATAATACACAATAAAAAAATTAACACTAAATAATAATAATAAATAGTAAAAAATAAATTAATATAAATAAATAAATAATAATAACGTGAAAATAATTTAATTAAAAGTAAAATGAAATGAAAATAAAATAATAAATAAATAAATGAAATAAAAAATTCTAATAAAATTTTAATAAATTAAATAAATAATAAAATAAAATGTAAAATGAAACAAAATGAAAAATAAAATAAAAAGTAAAAATAAATGAAAACATAAAATAAAAGTTTATATGAAATAAAAAAATAAAATAAAGAATAATATACAATAAAATAAAAAATTTACATTAAGTAATAATAAAAAATATAATAATAAAAAATAAGTGACAATAATATAAAAATATTTAAACTAAAAGTAAAATAAAATAAAAATAAAATAATGAATACATTAATTAATTAAATTAAAAAATTCAAATGAAATTAAAACAAATTTATTGAAATAATGTAAAATGTAAAAAAATATTTAAAAAAATTATAAAACTAAATAAAATAAAAAAGATGCTGGTGTAAATGTTTGTCAGCACAAATGTCTTTAAAATAATATTCACAAGACTTCATATGTATATATCTTGTACATCCTGTATATATGTATTCTCTGCTGCTGGTTGCTATCTGTATGATGTAACTTCATATTTAAGCAAAAAGGCCTCATGGGGTGTAGGAAAGAAAGATGTGGGAGACCAAAGCCAACATTATTCATGAATATCCACTGGCTCCAACCTCAAAAGAAAAGAAAAATCCATTATTGCTTCCACAAACTTCCCATGAGAGAGAGAGACCATTTATATTTATTATTATTATTATTATTATTATTATTATTATTATTATTATTATTATTATTATTATTATTATTATTATTATTATTATTGTTGTTGTTTTTTATTATTATTATTATTATTATTATTGTTGTTGTTGTTGTTGTTGTTGTTGTTGTTGTTGTTGTTGTTGTTGTTATTATTGTTGTTGTTATTATTATCATTATGATTATTATTATTATTATTATTATTATTATTATTATTATTATTATTATTATTATTATTATTATTATTTTATTATTGTTGTTATTATTTTTTATTATTATGATTATTATTGTTATTATTATTGTTTTTTTATTATTATGATGATTATTATTATTATTATTGTTGTTTTTATTATGATTATTATTATTATTATTATTGTTGTTGTTTTTATTATGATTATTATTATTATTATTATTATTATTATTATTGTTGTTTTATTATGATTATTATTTTTTATTATTGTTGTTGTTTTTATTATGATTATTATTTTTTTATTATTATGATTATTATTATTATTGTTTTTATTATGATTATTATTATTATTATTATTATTATTATTGTTGTTGGTGTTGTGTTGATTATTGTTATTATTATTATTGTGTTTATTATGATTATTTTTATTATTATTATTATTATTATTATTATTGTTGTTTTTATTCTGATGATGATTATTATTATTATTATTATTATTATTATTGTGTTTATTATGATGATGATTATTATTATTATTATTATTATTATTATTATTGTTATTATTATTGTTGTTGTTGTTGTTGTGTTGATTATTGTTATTATTATTATTGTGTTTATTATGATTATTATTATTATTATTATTATTATTATTGTTGTTGTTGTTTTTATTCTGATGATGATGATTATTATTATTATTATGATTATTATGATTATGATTATTATTATTATTATTATTGTGTTTATTATGATGATGATTATTATTATTATTATTATTATTGTTATTGTTATTATTATTGTTGTTGTTGTTGTTGTGTTGATTATTGTTATTATTATTATTGTGTTTATTATGATTATTATTATTATTATTATTATTATTATTGTTGTTGTTGTTTTTATTCTGATGCTGATGATTATTATTATTATTATTATGATTATTATGATTATGATTATTATTATTAATATTGTTGTTGTTGTTGTGTTGATTATGGTTATTATTATTATTGTGTTTATTATGATTATTTTTATTATTATTATTATGATTATTATTATTGTTGTTTTTATTCTGATGATGATTATTATTATTATTATTATTATTATTATTATTATTATTATTGTGTTTATTATGATTATTATAATTATTATTATTATGATTATTGTGTTTATGATTATGATTATTATTATTATTATTATTATTGTTGTTGTTTTTATTATGATTATTATTATTATTATTATTATTGTTGTTGTTTTTATTATGATTATTATTATTATTATTATTATTGTTGTTTTTATTATGATTATTATTATTATTGTTGTTGTTGTTGTGTTTATTATTATTATTGTGTTATGATTATTATTATTATTATTATTGTGTTTATTATGATTATTATTATTATATTTAATTTTTGTTATTTGTTATTTGTTAGATATAATAAATACTTTAACAAATAATCATTTACATATTTGAATTGTGCATTTCTTGAATTATGGTTATAGGTCCTGTGAGTTTTTATTTTATTTTCATTGTAGTTTTAGTGTCTAAAGCTTTTGTGCCTTTGCTTCAAATATAAATGATATTTTATGTTCGCTGCCCTTGCACATTATTGGATTTTTTTCTCATCAGATTGTTGAATCAATACGAGGACTAAAGCCAAGTGGATAAAACATGGAAATCATCCAAGTGTTGAGCATCTGTCCAGAAGAGATGGAGGAGGTCAGAGAGAGAGGAAACATCTGCTCCGATTACATGACAAAATAATACAAATAATAATAATACTGTGGTAATTTATACTAAATACTGTAGTGTTTTTGAACTATACTATAGTAAAGTGTATTATACTGTATATTATTAAAGGTGTTGTGTTACCATAGCAACTATCAAATCACCACAGTAGATTAATTCAAGTACTTTTCTATTGTATGGTTAAAAAAAAAAAATTCCAAAGTACAATTTTGTTTTCATGTAGGTACTATAGTAAAGACATGAAACATATTACAAGGACACTTAAAGTGTTTCTAATATTCTAATATGTCTTATAAATTTGATTAATTTGAAAATCTTAAAGAAAAAGACTTTATTCATCTAAATATAACAAATAAAAATATATATGTATATATATATATATACTATTTTTTTAAAGTTGCTCCAATGTTTGACTAATTAATATTATTTTCAGGGATAACTAATTGTGTCAAGGTTAATGGTCTCATTTACTTCAATTGATTCTTAGCCATAAACAAAATAATAGAAATACAGCTTTGAGTTTTGCTCCATGTGTTGCTGCAAAATGTTGTTTTCTTGTTATAATATTTTTATTTTTATGTGTCTTCATAAGAACACTTGTTTGTAGAACAAGTAGTTTAACTATTTACCTTACACTCGTGAACACTATAGTAATTTACAGTAAAAACTAGTGTTTTTAAACCATACCGCAGTGAAGTACTTAAATTAATCAGCTGTGGTGATTCTACAGTTGCTATGGTAACACAACAACTATAGTAATTGACGTGGGGATTCTACAGTTGATGTGGTAACACAACGACTATAGTAACTGACGTGGTGATTCTACAGTTGGTATGGTAACACAACGACTATAGTAACTGACGTGGTGATTCTACAGTTGGTATGGTAACACAACGACTATAGTAATTGACGTGTTGATTCTACCGTTGCTATGGCAACACAACGACTATAGTAATTGACGTTGTAATTGTACAGTTGCTATAGCAACACAACAACTATACTAATTGACGTGGTGATTCTACAGTTGCTGTGGTAACACAACAACTACCGTATATTAATTGATGTGGTGATTCTACAGTTGCTATGGTAACACAACAACTATAGAAATTGATCTGTTGTGATGATTCTACAATTGCTATGCTAACACAACTATAGCAATTGATCTGTTGTGTGATTCTACAGTTGCTATGGCAACACAACGGCTATAGTAATCAATCTGTTTTGGTGATTCTATAGTTACTATGGCAACACAACAACTATAGTAATTGATCTGTTGTGGTGATTCTACAGTTGTTATGGCAACACAACAACTACAGTAATTGATTTGTTGTGATTCTAAAGTTGCTATGGTAACACAACTATAGTAATTGATTTGTTGTGGCGATTCTACAGTTGCTATGGTAACACAACAACTATAGCATTATAAGCAAATGACCCAATACTCTAGTTTAGTCTAGCTACAGCTCTAGAGTGTATTATACTACAACACACCACAGTATACTGTAGTAAAAACTAAAGTATACAACAGTTCACTATAGTTATTACTGCAGTATGATGGAGCGTTCATTATTGAAGTGTTGTAAATGATATGTGAAGTATAATACACTTTACTATAGTATGGTTCACAAACACTATAGTATTTACTATAGATTACTGTAGTAATTCCCAAATAGGTATTGTAATTTAATCAGTGTGCAAACGAGAGCACAATGCAGAATAAAGTGAATACACTGTAAAAACAAATTATGACAAAGTCGTGACAACAAATGTCTTTGGGTTACTTTCACTTATTTTAATAAGTTAATAACTTTAACTTAATATTTTTAACCAATTTGACTAATATAAGTTGAGATGAATAGACCATTTCATTTGATTCAACTGAGCAATTTAAAGCAGTAAGACTCTTTCACGGTGTAGCATCTTCCAGAGCTCCTCATTCACAGCGATTTTACAAGAGCTGCTGAAAGACACGCGGCAAAACTCATCAGATAAATCAGAAATGAGCGTAAAGTGTTCATGGCTCTCCCACAGGCCTGAGTCTCTCATTATCTGCCTGTCAATTACAGCGGAACGCCAGCGAGAGGCCGAGCGCACAGTTCAGCCTCAAGGCGGAGATCAAATGAAGGATCAGTGGAACGCAGAAACGCTTTAATCGAGACCTGCTATTCTAACCCTTCGCTGCGGAGATCCAGCGGCGGAGCATCCTCGCGGCGGAGCTACAAAATGAGGATAAATTAGTGAAATTAGCGGAGAGGCTGGGGCTTGTCAATGGTGCTTCACACACTGCGCCGCCATGCACATCCCACTGTCAGGACCTGGAGATACTTTATCTGCATCTATTACTGACTTTAATGGAGTTTAATTACTCTGCCTTTCACGCTTTATTGGCCAGTGCTGCCCCAATGAAAGAATACTATAGCAATTTATAGTATATAATATAGAGTTTTTTGTCCATGCTATATTGAAGCACTTGAGTTGATCTGTTGTGGGGATTATACAGTTGCTATGGTAACACAACAACTAGTAATTGATCTGTTGTGGTGATTCTGTAGTTGCTATGGTAACACAACTATAGTATCTGGTGTAGTGATTTTAGTTGCTACAGTAACTCAATGACTCAATTGATCTGTAGTAATAATTCTATAATTGCTATGGTAACACAACAACTATACTAACTGATGTGTTGTGGTAATTCTATAATTGCTATGGTAACACAACAACTATACTAACTGATGTGTTGTGGTGATTCTACAGTTGCTATGGTAACACAACAACTATACTAACTGATGTGTTGTGGTGATTCTGCAGTTGCTATGGTAACACAACAACTATACTAACTGATGTGTTGTGGTGATTCTATAATTGCTATGGTAACAACAACTATACTAACTGATGTGTTGTGGTGATTCTACAGTTGCTATGGTAACACAACAACTATACTAACTGATCTGTTGTGGTGATTCTATAATTGCTATGGTAACACAACAACTACACTAACTGATGTGTTGTGGTGATTCTATAGTTGCTATGGTAACACAACAACTATACTAACTGATGTGTTGTGGTGATTCTGCAGTTGCTATGGTAACACAACAACTATACTAACTGATGTGTTGTGGTGATTCTATAATTGCTATGGTAACACAACAACTATACTAACTGATGTGTTGTGGTGATTCTACAGATGCTACGGTAACACAACAACTACAGTAAATGATCTGTGGTAATAATTCTTTAACTGTTATGGTAACACAACAACTCTAGTTATTGATCTGTTGTTTTGATTCTAGAGTTGCTATGGCAACACAACAACTATAGTAACTGATCTGTAGTGTTTAGGTTATAGTTGCTACGAAAACACAACAACTACAGTAATGTATCAATAGTGCTAATTCTATAATCGCTATGGTAACTGATGTATATATAGTTGCTATGGTAACAACAACTACAGTAATTTATCTATAGTATTAATTCTACAGTTGCTACAGTAACACAACAACTATAATAAGTGATATGTTGTGGTTATTCTACAGTTGAAATTGTAATACAACAACTATAGTAACTAATCTGTAGTCTTTATTCTATAGGGGAATTACCAACCTACGTCACAGGAGTTCCTGGTTGAAAAAAGAGACCGGTTGCATTAGCAAACATGTGGTGTTGAGCGGTAGGATGCTAAATTTCACCGTACACCACACTGCTTTTAATACTAAAAGGGAATGGCTAAAAGGGAGCTGAATGGAGTGAGGACCTAATCAATAATGCTTGACTCTGCAGTTCTCATGTTATATCAGGTGAGTTCACACTATGCTTACTCGTTTTTGATTGGTCCAATGATTTCAGCAAAAACAGTTAAATATGGTTAATTAAACTGCGCACACTGAATGTTTAGAATGAAATGTACAAGTGTAAGTTCACACACCCTGCTGTACAGGTGCAGTTCAGTCAGAATGCAGTTGTTCTGCTTGTTGATGATTAATTACCCAGGCCATGTACAGCTCTGTCTTCTTTCCTTGTCTTTGGCTAGGCAGAACCTCGGTTTTTAGCACTACAAAATTTTGAATCTGATAATCATGGGACATTATTTCTTGCACATGACCACACAGGACAAAACTGTTGGCATCCAAAGACTTGTAGGCCTTTAACGTCTCTGTTGTAAAATCACTTGGAGTTTCAGTGAGATGGTTGTATATTTTGGGCTGGATGCTTTGCCATTTGGTCTTATCTAATACTATTGAGAGGGTGCTATTGTGAATGGACCTGTCAGACGAACGCCGCTCACTTTAACGTTAATTTTGCCGAATAACTGTGCTTATCACTGGGTGACGAGCTGTTATAATATGCTGAAAGCATTATGTAAATAATATATATATATTATGTAATCAATATAACTTATTTCTAAAACAACAACAAACTCTGTACCACATTGGATGTCATTCCCTCGCTGTAAATGTAAGTGCTCCTGTTTTTTTTCTGCCACCTCACTGCGCGCGCATCCTGAGTTTGTACATTCATCTATAGTTGCTATGGAAACAACAACTACAGTAATCATCATTTGAAGTAGAATAAAAGTCAAGACTCTTGAAATCAGATAAGAATGGGTGTCGTTCAATAGTTTTAGGACAACTTTGACGAAAGATTTTGACCCACTTCAAATATTGACTACTGTATAGTAGTTGATCCATGGCTATAATCTACTGTTGCCAAGGCAACAGAATGACAATACGAATAAAAAACAAATTACCCAACAGTAAACAACAGTAAAGAATATTATAGGGCATCATGGTGGCACAGTGGGTAGCACGATCGCCTCACAGCAAGAAGGTCGCTGGTTTGAGTCCCGATTGGGTCAGTTGGTGTTTCTGTGTGGAGTTTGCATGTTCTCCCAGTGTTGGCGTGGGTTTCCTCTTGGTGCTCCGGTTTCCCCCACAGTCCTAACATAATTCCTAATATAATAACATATAAATTGGCCATAGATATATATGTATGTATATATATATATATATATATATATATATATATATATATATATATATATATATATATATATATATATATATATATATATATATATATATATATATACTACAATACACCACAGTTTACTGTAGTAAACATACTATTATTATAGTTTATCAGTTCACTATAGTTAATACTACAGTATGCTGCAGCATGTATTAACAAAGAGTTGTAAATACTATAATATATACAGTACAATAAACCATACCTGTTAACCCTCTCGTTTTTCCCGGGATTTTCCCGTATTTAACAGATCTGTCCTGCTATGATCCTGTAAAGGTATTTTCCCGTATTTCTCCCGTATTTTCAGTCTTTCTCTGAAGGATGGCAAATAAACATTAAAGAGCCAAGCCAAGCTATACGCAACCTATACCGCCGAACCACCAGGGGCCGCCCCTTGCTCTTAAATGCGAATCTGTTCTGTGCTTTCGCTTTGTTTAGGCATGAAAACACTTTGAAATAAATATAAAAATGTCAGGATTCCCTTTCTTTTCATTACTAGGTGCCGTCGTTCCTCCTATGCACACCTCAAAACAGTCACATAGCGGTGCGTGACTGTCAGCTGACGCACTCCATAGTGATAAACAGACGCTGATTCCCAAACAGATTCTGTTCACAAGATTTGAAGCGGAGCGAAAGTCTGGGTTTTGGGTGCGTGTTTGAACAGACATACACATAATTAATAATAATAACATCTAAAGATGTCGATCTTGGTGGGTTTTTCTTTACAAACACAACAAATTTTCAATTAAATTCAATTCACCTTTATTTGTATAGCGCTTTTACAATGTAGATTGTGTCAAAGCAGCTTTACATAAAAGGTCATAGTAAATAGTAAATAGGAACAGTGTAGTTCAGTTTGTAGTGTTTAAGTTCAGTTCAGTTTAGTTCAGTTCAGTGTGGTTTAATAATCACTACTGAGAGTCCAAATATTGAAGAGCAAATCCAACGATGCGCAGCTCTACAGATCCCGAACCATGCAAGCCAGTGGCGACAGCGGAGAGGGAAAAAAACTTCACTAAAGGCGGAAGTGAAGAAAAAAAAAAACCTTGAGAGAAACCAGGCTCAGTTGGGCACGACCATTTTAATTTCTCCGCTGGCCAAACGTCTTGTGCAGAGCTGCAGTCTCAGTGGCGGAGGCTGGAAGCTGGCCTCAGCGAAGACTCGTCTGTCTCTGGAGCGTCACAGGAATCAGTCTCATGTTCTCCACTCTTCCATGACCATCACAGTAGCTGCTCAGGTCCAGGATATGGAAACCTTGGGATCATCTCGTCGTTGGTCTTGGATCGAATCAGTGACTCTGCATAGTCTGAGGGCCTCGGGAAGGGTATCCCCAGGTGGAAATGGAGAATAAAGAAAATAATTAGCGTAGCTGATGTTCACAGTGTATATCAGCAAGATGCATAACCTGTGTGGAAGCCCCCTAAGTGGTGCACTGAGTGTATGCTTTACTGAACAGATAGGTCTTTAATCGAGTTTTGAATTGGGAGAGTGTGTCTGAGCCTCGGATGTTATCAGGAAGGCTATTCCAGAGTTTAGGAGCTATAAATGAGAAGGCTCGACCTCCTTTACTCGACTTTGCTATTCTATGTACGACCAGAAGCCCTGAGTTTTGAGACCTTAAAGAGCGAGTTGGATTGTAGCGAGACAGAAGATTGGTTAGATAAACAGGAGCTAGATTATTTAAAGCTTTATATGTAAGAAGCAATATTTTAAATTCAATACGAAACTTAACAGGCAGCCAGTGTAAGGAGGATAACATTGGGGTGATGTGATCAAATTTTCTAGACCTGGTAAGAACTCTAAATCTAAATAAATAAGATTAATTCGCTGCTCTTTAATCAGAATGTGTAAGTTATACAGTGAAGAAAAGATTCATTATATTTGATAACTTGATTCTATTTGTTTATAAAAGCTATTCATTTTAATAAGCTGAACTCTTTGATAATTTATTTGCTGCTATGTGCTATTTATTTTTTCTTTTGTCAATAATAATAATAAAACATATTACTGACCATTTATTTACAATGCAACAGCTCCAGAAGAATATATGTGGTAATTCTGAGATTTTTTTGATTGGGGGGGGTGGGGTATCCCTTATTATGATGGGCATATCCCTTATTTTCACATCAGTTGACAGGTATGCAATACAAAAACATTTTTGGTTGAAAAACACTATAGTATGTACTATAAATGACTATGGTACTTTTCCATGTGTGATGCTTCTTTGATTTAGGAGACATTTAGAAATCAAGTTCCCCTATTCAGCACAATAATTGTCTAGTATGTGCAGGTCATGGTCCTGCTCCTCAGTGTTCGACTATAAGGATGTTTTTGTTAACAATAGAAACCCCACTGTGGGCAACACTTGACTAGCTGGAAAACCTCTGGCACAAGGTCCTTCT